>NC_056727.1:914619201-914736701 GCF_019279795.1 Protopterus annectens | reverse complement strand
TGCAACAAACCTGCTTTGAAGTGGAGGTATCTTCTGCAAGATTCCCTTTATTGGGATATGCAGGTATGCCTCTTAAGTCTAGAGTTACTAACCAGGCATTCTTGCCTAGCATAGGCAGTAGCTGTTGTAAAGTCAGCATTTTGAATTTTGGAATGTCCAGGAACATGTTCAGAATCGATAAATCCAGTATTGGATGCCATGATTTGTCTTTTATGGGTACCAGGAAAAGTGTTGAATAAAATCCTTGTCCTTTTTCCTTTTCTGGTACCGGTTGAATAGCCCGCATTATCCATGAGGGACATGACTTGTTTCTGGGCCTCTGTCCACTGGTTTTATGGCAGATCTGGCCATCCGTTTGGAATTGGCAAAATATGGAAATGAAATCTGTACCCTTGGGATAACATGTTTAATACCCACTTGTCCTGGGTAACTAACTGCCAATTTTGAGCATGAAGTGCTAGTCTCCCCCCCCCCCCCCAAGTGGGCTGCCAAAAGGTAAGTGCTTGGAGATGGTAAATGAAAGTCATTGAGACTGCTTACTGTACGGTTGTGCTTTGTTACCTCCAGATTTGGAGGTGGAGGCACCCCACTGCTTTGACCTGTAAGATCCCTGTGATTGATATCGGGAGTCTTTTGAGCGCCTGGGTTTGCCCTGACTGGCTCTGTTGGACACAGGAAAGGACCAATTCTTAGTAGGTCAGTGCCTACTGAACCTGGGTGGCTGCACTTGCAAGAAATCTTTTACAGTTTGCATAGATTTAGCTTTGTCTTCCATTTTCTTTAAAACCTCTTCTGCCTTATTACCAAACAGACTACCATGCTGTAAAGGGGCATCCGACAATTTAGCTTCAACATGATCAGGCAGATTTTGTTTCTTGAGCCAGGTTTGCCTTTTTATCACAGATCCAGTTACGGCGGCCCTGCAAGAGGCATCAACGGAATCAAAACCACATTGCAGAGTATGCTTTCCAACCTTTCTGCTGAATGCAATAAATCATGTAACTATTTTCCACACAATCAGAAATCATCATTTTCTGTTTCAGTAAGCCCATAACATGCTGTTGATATTTAAGCATATGAAACTGGCAGTTTTAAAGCCCTGACTGCCAAGGTTGCAGATGTATAAACCTTCTTACCCCATCTATCCACCGCCCTGGAATCTCTATCAGAAGGGGTAGGATTTTTGTCTGTAGAAGCCTTAACACCCTTGGGATCCTGAGAAATAGTATCAGGATCAGCAGCAGGATTTTTGAAAAGAAATTTGTGGAAGTCAGGAACCCTGTAATATCTGTCTGGCTTACTAGGAGCCAGAGGCAGAGAATCAGGAGCCATGCTGGATTCCGAGAACACATCATGAACAATGTCTAATACAGGAGATATTGTCAAATGCCTATGCTGAGGAAGAAGGAAATCCCTCTTTTTTTGATTCAGAGAAGTCCTGACTCTCCCAGTAAAAATGTTCTCTTAAAGTATGCAAAGTCTCTCCAAAAGAGTAATCCTCACAAGGAGATGCAGATGGGATGGATTCCTCTAAATCAGAATCCTCATAAGGTGGAATAGGAAATTCCTGATCAGAAGAAGAATCAGAAGAAATGGAAACCTGACCTGAAGATTCATAATCAATGCCTTGCCTAGGCCTCTTAGCGGGGGTGGGGGGTGGGGGGTTGGGAACCCCTGATCAGGGTAATTAAATCCTCAGCCATTTTGATCATTTGTTTTTAAGGCATGGGGGCCTAAGCACATGGCTCATGTGTCGGATTTTTTAGACACAGAAGTTGTTTTTGACCTTGTTTTTGTTGATGGTGTCAGTTTAATATAAAAATGTTGAGGCTTGAAAACACCCTCAGAAGCTGGTGCCTGCTCAGTGGCTCCGGACCAATCCAAGGGAGAAACATCCGCGGGTTCAATATCTTGTGAATCTCGCGGCATAACAGAGTCCGAATGGGTTTCGGTAGAGGCCTACGACTCAAAAGTAGCGGGTATCAGGGGCTGCGAAAGCGCCTGAGTACCGGCGACTGGCTTAGGAGAAGCTTCGTCGTCGGTTTTGGACCTCCATTGTCTATGTCTTTTTCCTTGCGTTTTTTGTGAACTCCGGTAATCGGATTGCTAACCAACGACATTTCAGGGTAGTTAAATCTTGAAACAAAATATTCAGAAACAAAAATATATTGATGCTTAATAGTGCGTTGGTTAATTTTAGCACAAAACCGACAGCAATGCACTTTGTGATCAGGGCCTAGGCAAGGAATACAGTACGAATGAAAATCTTTACGAGGTATTTGCTTTCCACAAGTAATGCAATTATTAACTTTTACTGACATCGGTAAGGAGCAAGAAAAAGTTTCCCCAACGGGGTACTTGGCTTTAATTGAAAACTTCGGTTCTGAAACTCGAAAATTAAAATTTCAGGAGTCGGCCGACCAGCACTTGCGAACTGGTTCTGCTTCAGGCACGGCAAGAAAGACTGATGTAATGGCGTCGGCTGCCTGTTTTATACCTCTGACGACCTGATGTCATGGAAGAAGGGACAGCAACCGACGCCGGACCAAGAGTCTGTTAATCAAGCAGACTGAGGGCTACCTGCAAGCAGATAACCCAAATGTAATGACTGCAACAGTGAAATACGAAGAACATCTTATGAAGGCATAAAAAACTGTCATTAATGGGGTTCAGGCACTTAGGCGGTGCGACACTCCCCTGTGAGACAGCTGGATGTGGACATATGGCAGGTTGTCAGTTTAGCTGCATTAACAAATGCCTGTGGAGAATTCCCTGAAGGAATAGAGGAACCCTCTGCACCCTAACCACAGGTGGCAGACACAAACCCCCACAGTGATACACTCTGCACCTCCCCCTAGAAGCCACCATGTGCAACTGTCAGTGGAACATGTGGCTGGCATAGGATGCCATGTGGGCATGAAAGTGGTAACGTGAAACCTGTGAGCAAAGCCTTTATTAACACAATATGTAAAGTGATATGTGTAGTGCTTTGTGCGTACTAAACCCAAATATAATCACAACTTGTAGAAATGTGCCACAGCATGGAGGAAATCCTGCACATCACTGTAGTCACACTTATGTTGCAAGATGTGCTTTAGGCGACGCTCCCTTACAATAGCCTTCCTATGTGGTGTCACAGGCATCCCCCTCAAGAGAGACTCCCGTCAGGTATCTGTCAGGTTCTGTTCCTGTTGCAGAGCAGAGAGAAGGTCAGATAACTGCACAGTAGTGTGTCGCAGTAACACCTTCAGCCGACGATGCCATGCCTCCACCTTATTAGTCCGTGGGAAGTCCATGTCAGAGACATCACACACATTCCAAAACCTCAAAGGATAGGATGCTGGCAGTCATTGCTGTACTGAGCAGCGGGTTGCATACTTGCGTGGTCAGCCTCGCAAATAATGATGGCCTAGAAATACACCAACAGGCTGAGCACAGTCTGGTAAAGTAGCCATAATGTCCAGAAATGCAGGGATAACATCTTCCAGTGGTAGGAATGCCAACGCAATTAGCTTGCAGATGGCAATTGAGAAAGCAGTGTCCATACCATAGAGGGCCACAAGGTGGTGATGCTGGAGCTGGCGCCAAATGATCTGTGCAAAATGAAATAGGCACCCCTTCAGAATACTCTTGGGGAATGCCTTATGGCTGGCACAGATCGCTGCCTTCTCGAAATCAGTCATAATACACTGTGGAGCCAAGGTGCATCCCTGTTTTGCGGCCATACCCTTCAGTATCTCCCACATATTGTTGTATGCAGACTCTGCCAGGGGGGTGGATCCTTGCTGAAGTTGGGGTGCCAATACATCATTGTAATGTATACAGTTGGCAACATGTATCAGCCCGTGTGGGGAAAATGCTGCCCCCAAGAATGATGTCAGGCCTGCACAGATCAGTCAGATTCTGTGATGTAGTAAGTAGAACCAAGGAATCAGTCCCATCCATATCAGACCTTCTACGGAGGATAAAGCTGCCACGACGGAGTGGATACTGGCTGACATCAATATCCGCAAGTGTTGCTGGAGGTCTGGTCATGGATGCCCGTGCCCTCTGCCATACCCTGGTTATGCTATGACGCAGGGTGGCACAGCAAGGCATCTCATAGTACATTGTCATCTGCTGTGCCTAGGACACACTGCATTACCAGGCTTGGCAGGTCATTGCTGGTTACTGCCCTCTGCCGCAGTTCTGCTCACAGTGTAGCCACTTGGGCTGCTGTTGCATCTGGGCTGTACTGGTGTGGCAGTGATTTCAGCAGTTCTTATAGTTTCATAGTTTCATAGTATAGTACTAGGCTATCTGCCCTGGGGCATTTGTAAGCCGAGCCATAATGATGTGGCTTTTGCCACCCCATGAAATGGTACAAAAAATGTACAGAATAAATTTAGAATACTGTGCCTCTGTGTAGTAGTGACACAATGAAGGTCCCCTTATATAATAGAATTAGTTTACTGTGCCCCTGTCTAGCAGTGACACAGATGTGACCCCTGGGGTAAACTTACGATCTCCCATCCACTCAAAGATTTCTCTTGAAGAGAGTCAGTGAGGGGCTCTGCCTAATATGAACTGGGATCTTGTTCCAAAGCATGGGAAGCCTCTGGGCTATGAATCTATCCCCTCCAGCATGTCCTATTCATACTTGTGCCGAGGTTTAAGTCTTTAGCTCTCGTAGTCCTGATGGATTTGGATTTTTTGAGGTGGAGCATGTCCATCAGATCCTGATTGGACATGGCCTTGTACGTCAGGCAGAGATCACCTCTGAGCAGGCGGTATGCTACTGAATAGAGCTGAAGTTTCTTTAGTCTGGCAGAATAAGACATATGTTGGAGACCCTTGATCCTCTTGGTGAGGTACTTTTGTGGCCTCTTCAGCTGTTGCAAATGCCGGGTGAGGTACATACCAAATGGGGCATTGTACTCAATCATGGGTCTGATGAGGGAGGAATATAGGGGTACAATGACATCCTTGGATCTGGATGTGAATCCCTTCATGATGAGGTGTGCAAGGTAGAATGTTTTTCTAACCACTTTGGCAACGTGGGTGTCAAATGAGAGGTCGCTGTCGGCTTGGGTCCCTAGGTCTCTGATTACTTTTTCCGTACTCAGTGGGTTGCTGTCTATGTGATAATTTGTGGGTACTTTGTTTTTCCCAAAGGGGATGACTATACATTTTTGGCATTTAGTTTAAGGCCGTGACTCCGGCACCAGTTGTCCGTTTCTGTGAGGCCTTTTTGTAGGATGTGAGTGTGTGCTGGTGTATCGACTATGGCGCCTAGTTTGCAGTCATCTGCGAACTTTGTCAGCCACAGCCCTCCCATGTTTGCTTTAACATCTGAGAAATAAATGCCGAACAAGAGGGGTCCCAGGACAGATCCCTGTGGGACACCACTTGTGACTGGCTTTGAGTCTGACATTGCTCCAGCGATTTTAACTTTATGGGTTCTGTCCTTTAGCCAGTTTGCAACCCATCTAGTGACATAAGGGTTTACTTTTAAGCTGTTGAGCTTATCTATGATGCCTGAGTGGGGTATTGTGTCGAAGGCCTTAGCCAAGTCCAGGTATGCTGTATGGACTGCTTTGCCCTCATCAATGGCTCTAGTGACTGTTTTGAAAAAGTCAACCAGGTTTAAAAGGCACGATCTGCCCTTTACAAAGCTGAACTGGGTGGGGTCAAGTGTCTGTAGGTCCCCTATGTCTCTGTTTATGAGTTCCATAATGATTCTTTCCATAGCTTTGCAGACCAGGCTGGTTAAGCTTATGGGGCGGTAGTTTCCAGAGTCTGTAGAGGCACCCCCCTTGTGGAGTGGGACCACTGTTGCTGTACGCCAGTGTTCAGGTACATATCCCGAAGTAAGGCTAAGGTTAAATAGCATTTTTATGTGTGGGTTTAGCTCCTCTTGGAGTTCACGTAGCACGCAACCCGGGATACCGTCAGGTCCCATTGATGCTGTGTTTTTTGCTGTGTTTAGGGCGGTTCTCACTTGGACATCTGAGATGACAAGGAGATTACATTCAGCTGGGATAAGTATTTCTTCGTTTGGGGGTGAAGGAGGGGAGAAATTTGCACTGAACCTGTCAGCCAGAATGTTGGCAATATCTGTGGGTTCAGTGTATTTTTTGTTGTTGTGAACCAACTCTGAGCATATCTGAGGGTTTCCGCCTAGGTTTCTAACATAGCTGAAGAAGGCTTTGTGGTTATCTTTAGTGTCCTTAGCAATTTTTCTCTCAAAGTTGGCCTTGGATGTTTTTATGAGAGAACGTAGTTTTCTGCTAATGTTGATCAGAGATGTCTTCCCTTCATGGGATTTTGCTCTGATGTGCAGTAGCTTCCTTCTTTTGTTATACAATTTGTTTATGACTGAGGTCCACCAGACAGGACGCTTACCTTTGGTGGAGAGGGACTTGGATTTGTTTGGGATTGCATGATCCATGCATTCTTGGAGATGTCCACAGAAAGCATTTGTGAAGGATTTGGCATTGTGGGATGTGGTATCCACTGGCACAGTGGGCTTAAAGGATACCATCTCAGTCTTAAGAAGAGTGAAGTCTGCTTTTGAGAAGTTTTTCACTGTGGTCTTTTGTGCTGGGGGTGGAGGTGGGATATGTATATCCAGGGTGATTAGTTTGTGGTCAGATCTCACTAGTGAGGGGTATACTTCCGGTGTGGAGCATTTTGTCCCCATGTTTGTGATGATCAGGTCTAGTACATTATCTCCCCTAGTGGGAGAGGTGACTAGTTGGTCCAGTGCATTTGAATTTATGAATTCCAGGAACCTTTGGGCTAGGGTATTAGGGCTAGAATAATGTACCCAATTCTATGTTTGGGTAGTTGAAGTCTTCCAGTATGATGGTATTCTGTGATACACTCATATCCTCCAATGTCTTCAGGAAGGCTGAGTGGGGTTCTTGAGATTGGGAGGGTGGTCTGTAACATGCTACCAGTTGTATAGCAGTTTTGCCTATGGTTAGTTGCACCTGTATGGTCTCTGATGCTTCATGTGTTGCTACTAACCTGGAGGTGTGGGTGTCCTTGATGAATATGGACACTCCCCCTCCCTTTGTGGTTCGGCCCGGGTTTTGGGGCCGAAAAGCATGATACGTGGTATAGCCTGGTAGCACTGGGGTGCTCTCAGGAGCCTTGAACCAGGTTTCAGTTACTGCACAGACGTCGATGTTCTCCATGCTGAGGAGTGCATCAAGTGCCTGCATCTTGAGATTTAGACTTCTGGCGTTGAGCAGCATTACCCTTAATTTTTCCATTTTGTTTTCTAAGGAGGTGGGTTTGTCTTTTGAGCCTTGCCTAAAAAGGCACTATGGGGGTGGCAAGAGCCTTAGCCAATATTCGGAAGCCCAGTGGTGACAGGTGTAAGCCATCCCTTGCGAAGCAGCGTGGCCTGTCCAACATGTCATCCCAGGCAGACAGACATTGGATCCCCTTAGAATGACACCAGTACTTGAGCCAATTGTTAAAGCTGATCATCTTGTCTTTGTATTGTGGTATCATTCTTGGTGAGGGCAAGATGCTGCTCAGGGTGAGGGTCATACCAGCCTGGGCTACATAATCGGAGAGCTCCTCTGTCTCTTTTCATGTAGTCCAGGGAGGTACGTCTCAGGTAATTCACACCAGCATGGACAATGACAGAGTCATATTTGTACTTGCTTTGGAGTGACTTGACTGCGTGTATTATGTGGCGGATCCTAGCTCCCGATAGACAGCTCACAGTCACTTTCTCCTTGTTCAGCCTGGTCAGCGGGACATCAGTGTGTCTGACTATAGAGTCACCTATTACTAGTGCATCAGGCAAGGTGTTTGGCCTTAAGGGCTGTGATTGGTTGACACACTGATTTATTGAAGTATGTGTTGCATGTGTTTTGTTTTGAGGTGGTGGATTTTTGGATGTCTGCTTTGGGAGCCTCTGTTGTTTTGGTAAGTTTTTTATTAGAGCCTCCGAGTATGTCTTTGTGTTTTTATGTGTTTGGTTTGCAGTTGTGGTAGGTCTATGTGGGACTGGGATTGTTGTGTGTGTGGTTGCCATCTCCTCCTGTCTGGTCATGCCAGCCCTGAGTTGAGAGAGTTCAGTCTCCAGTTTGGCTATATAGTTGCATCTCTCACATGTATTTGTGTTTGTTGGGAGGAGGAGAGGGTTGTCTGTGTACATGAAACAATTGTAGCATTGTCTCAAGATACCCAGATTGACCAGCTGAATTGGAGACGACGCCAGTAATCTACCACTCGACATGTTAGAACAGTAGAAGGGAGTGCTGTACCTTTAAGGGAAGTGGATATTCACAGGAGTGATAAGTAGATGTAGTGCTTTACTTAGTAAGAGAGTGCTTACTTAGTAGAGAAGTATTGAGAACAAGTGCTAGGCTTATAATATAGTGAGTAGTTTGGTTATACTAAGAGTACAGCTTCCTTAAGGGAAAATTTGAAGAGCAGACTTGGCGGAGCCAGAAAAAGTTTAACCTTGTTTAACTGGCGCTGCGACAACCGCGCAAAGCCGTGCAAATGCGGATTTTAAACAGTGAACTACAAAAGAGCTAGAAATGGTCCAAAACAACCAATTACTACAGCTTCTTGTGCTGAGGTCACTTCCTACAGGGACAGGTAGGCTGCTCAAAGCTCCACACTCCCACTGGTGAGCAAAGAAACTTCCTTCTATCCAAGTAAGGTAATGGACAACACAGGAACTACACCACAGCCCAGAATACAGCAATGCCTGTAAACTGGTCTAAACTAGTCAAGGAGAGGCGGGAAAACAAAGACTCCCCCTCATCCTGGTGAACCGTGATGGCACGACCTCTGCAGACCTTTACTCTCAACTAGATACATGCCCAGTACCATTTAGGTGGTGCTTCACGCTCCAAATGGTAGAGGTATCCCTCTACTACCAGCATTGGTTTGCCCCATTGGCTGGGCATTGTGCTTTATCTGTTGCCAAGCTGACCGGGGCTATACAGGTACATAGATTCCTTCATGGTAACGCCACTTGTTGATGGCCTCTCGGTATCCATCACAGCATGTGTAGCTGGGAAAAGGATGTAAAAACGACCCTGGTGCAAGTCACTATCCGACGTTAGATTAGTTGCTGTACACCACCTTGTGTTGTACCCTGTAAAATAGTGCCTGCCACAGTGTCCCTGTGCAGCTGTCTGCACTCCACCTTGCTCTGGCTGGCTGCTAGGGTTTCATTATGTGCAATTCACACAGCCATGGGGTTGACATGTGCTTGTAGTCTGGTAGCAGTCTACATAGCTTGCTTGCAACACAGGTTCTACGTGTACTGCACAGGTCTCCCCTGCAACTCCCAGCTGTTGCTGCCGGCCATTCAGGGTGTGGGGCCCAATCTCAGTTTCAGTGACAGAGGTTACATAGGGAGGTTTCTCTGTGTTGCACCCTTGTCTGCCTACATGGGCTTGCATACTTGTGTACTCCAGCTGCAACAACCAATGGATGGGTTTGGCGGTCCCCGCAATACACACATGCTGCTGTGGACTGAAAGGTGGGTTGCTACCCCTGCATGACAGTGTTCCCTACTACAATGTTTATTTCCTGATGTTGGGTTGGTAGTCTGTGCTTGCCCAGGTTGGCATGTTTCCACCTGCCACTGCACTAGGGGGGCTCTGGCAGGACAGTTACTGTCTGCTGCAGGCATGCCTCTCCACCACTTTGGGTTGGTCATGTATTGGAGCCATTCCCAACAGTGGTACTTACAGGGACACTGTCAATCATGCTGTGACATGTTTGCTTGGTGTTGCACCAACAGGTCTTGCGGTAGCATGTACTTTCTGAGGGGTATGAAGTCAGAAACTCATCTGTCTGCTCCACTACAGTGACGGACGGCCACATGTGTGTGGTATTTGGGCTACCCATATTCTGCACAGCTCAGGGCTGTCTGTGCTGTTATATACTGTTACGGGGTACTGGCGGGGATGCTTGTGGTGTTCTTGCTGTTTGGAATATGTGCATGTACGTACACTCTGCTGCAGCTACTGTCAGTTTTACTGTCTGCTTCCCCGGGAATGTTTGCTGTGCGGGTTTGTGTGGACTTGTGGAGCTCTACAGGTATGCTACATTTAATATTGTGCTTTGTGTGGACTTGTGGAGCATTAACGGTATGCTATTATTTTCGTGCTTGTGTACATTTTAGCCTTGTTCTGCTGCGTTGCGCAGCTGTTTCCACTGTTGGGTGGCAGCCCGCGTACTTGCTTTTAGGGGTCGTCTCCGTTTGTTGGTTTTCCCACCGACGTGGATTCCCACGGCATATCTCCCTTTCGGCCGCACCGCTGAAGATAGGGCTCCTCTTCTCCAACTGTTTCATCCAAGTCCACCTCCAAGTACTCCCCTGTTGTTCCACTGATTAACTTTTCTCTATGCTTCCATGCTGCTTGAAGGATCCTCCTCCTCTGCTCATAACTCATCTCTATCCATTCTAATGTAGCTCCCACTGCTTCTGATAGTCATCCAACAATCAGGGCTTGGATGGCTGCGGAATGTTCGTTTAGCCCTTGGGACACTTCTAATTCATTTTTTGTAGCTTAGGAGTCTCTACTTCAGGTTTAACTTTGTACCTTTAATTTTATACTATACTTTATTTAGCATAATAGTCTGTTAACCCAATTCCTCTATTCTTGTCAGTTGATTCTCTGCATTAGTTTTTGCAGTACTGGTTGGGCTTTGTCTATGACTTTTCAGACATTCAACTTTCTTCCTTTTTCAATACATCAATTTTGAGCACTCCTATTTTATAGCTAGTGTGTGTGGGATAAAATTAAAATGGAGCTTAAAAAAGCAATAAAAATATAAGATATGGTTAAGTAGTAAATAGAATTCTTTAGAGGGGCTGACAAACACAAAAAAAAAAGCTCCAGCTCTACTCTGTCGCATATCGCCTACTCAGAGGCGATCTCTGCCTAACATACAAAGCTATGTCAAACCCAGAGCTGTTGGACATGCTACACTTAAAGAAATCCCAATCTCTCCGAACCTCACACTCCAGGTACCTAAACCTTGTCACCACAATAAACAGAACATGCTGGAAGGATAGATTCCTGTCCCAGAGACTTCCCATACTCTGGAACAAACTATTCATTCATGTCAACAAAGCTCCTTATTGGCCCTTTAAGAAAAATCTTGATAACTGGATGGGAAATAGAAAATTCAGCCTGGGATCACGTCTGCGGCGCTGCTCGACAGGGGCACAGGGAAATAATTTTCTTGGGTGGCAAAAGGTAGGGAACCTGTTTGGCTAGGCTTATATTGGCCCCAGCGCCGATAGACCAGTACCTACCTATGAACAAAGGTCAAAGTATTACAGAATAACAGGAATATCACAGAACAAGAGATGTAATTGCAGAGTGCTAAACAGAAAATAAGAAAGCCTGGATAATATGCATGAATTTAGAAAGACTGCAATTAATCAACTGTTTATTTTAATAACAACTCAACAGCACAAAATCTTTTGGAATAATGACTTGGGCAACAGAAAGTAGGAAGGATTGTTGCCAAACTCAGGGAGCCTACAAGAAAAATAACCAGAGACCCTGTAGAGGTACTAAAAATATTATAGACATTTTATGAAAATTTGTATAAAACAGTGAAGTGTGGAAATCAAGAAAAAGCACAAATGGAAAGATTCATGGAAGACTTAAATATGTCAAGGATAGAGGTAGACAAGGCTGAACAATTAACAGTTAAGATAGGAGATTCAGACCACATTTGACTTATCATGGACTTCATGACATAGAAATTGTAAAGCAATACAGAATGGACAGGGATACCTTACAGGAAATAAGCAACCTTTGCCACCATCACCTGCAGCCCTGGGGAAATGATGGAGAACTCATCCCAGTGGAAACAAAGATATATGTAGCATTATGTACACTAGCTACAGGCACTTTTCAGAGTCCCAGATGGGATACATTAGAGATGCCAGAGGCTTGAGCCTCGCATCAGTTTATAAATGCAATGCTACAACATGTAAGGATCATATCTGCTTTCCATGTACTCTAGAGGAGAGAGCTATAACCATGCAACATTTATATGCCATAGTGCACTCGCCTGATGTTCTGGGGGCCACAGACTGCAGACACATTGAAACAAAATCCCCACCTGTTGCACAGAGGAGGCAGCACATCAACTGGAAAGGATATCACTCTATCAGCTCTCAGGTGGTCTGTAATGCCCAAGGGATAATCAGCTGGCAGCTTTCATAACTCACACATATGGCACACCTGTGACATGTATGTAAAGTTTGCTAGGGGTGACTTTCAACAAGGCATCTAGTGGGAGATGCTGGTTATTCACTTGAGCCTTGGCTCATGACACCCATTAGAAACCCCCACAAGCCCACTGAGCAAGGAGATGAGATAAAACTGGTGATGTATATCCAATCTGCAGGAAATTCTCCAGGAATAAGTTTGGAAGTTAAGAGGGATGAAAGTGATAAAGATCTGGAAGGTTGTATTTCAACAGCATTTTAAAAAGAAGGGAAGTAGTAACATCCTGAAAAAAGTGGTGTCTGTAACACCCAAAGGCACATCAGATCCAGCTTCATATGAAGCCATGACAATTTTTAACCATGATTATAAAGTGTTTATGATGGCTTAAAGAATGGCAAAGATGTTGACAACATTGATAAATATGGATCAGTGTGTTTTGTGGAGGGGAGGCAAGCATTTGACACTACTAGAACAATGCTGATCCAGAGGGAAGTAGAATGTAAGAAAATACTGCTGTTTCTGGTGAGTCTTGATGCAGAGAAAGCAGTTGACAGAATAAGATGGGATTTTATGCGCAGGGCAATGGAAGTATTTGTATTTCCTGATGCATTAAGGTTTAACTGCAAGGATATCCTAGGGATCGGAGGCAAAAATCAAAGTGGAAGGGTTCTGTTACAAGTTGCTTCTGAAGAGAGGAACCAGGCAAGGGTGTTCTCTTTCTCCTTTATTTGCGTTGTATTTAGAACCACTGGCAGAGAAAATAAGGGACTCAAATTCAAAGATATAATTGGTACAGTATTCAAGAAAAGTTGGTTTTATTTGCAGATATTATTTGCTACCTAATAGGACCAGAAAACACCACAGTTCTGTGAACATCCTAAGACAGTTCCACTTTTTTAACTATATAAAATTAATGAAGATAAAAATAAGGCTAGGGATGGTAAACTATATATCCACACATGAATTGGTTTAACAATACCATACTTATGGGGACATGATAAAATGAGGTATTTAGGAGTATGGGTTAAAAAGGATTCTGTTATGTTATGGCAGCTAAGGATATGTGGGAAGAGACAGAACAAAAGATAACGCAACAAGTGAGAAATTGGAAACTGTTGGCAATGGATAGAGATAGCAAGATACAAAGCACTAAAAATGTTTTAGTTCCTTTAGTTTCAATAGAATAAGGAGGTTTAGTATTATCTGATTTGAAGGGATATTTCAGAGCTACACAGTTAAGGCTGTTATACATAACACAAGCAGAAAGCTACAACTCAAAGTGGAAAGGGAGGATGATTGAGTGTGTGTGGGGGTAACTCAAGAAATAATGAAAGAGTGTGACTTTAGACAGATCCTTTAGGAAAATAACAGTCAGATTATTATATTCACAGACTAGCAGAAAATATACTAAGAAATAAGCAAACAAGGGAATGGAGAAAGGAGATTCTGTCAATAGGGATGACTGCAATTATGGGTACACACAGTAGGCAAGAGGAGGCTGAAATTTACTGGAAGAAGCTTGCAAAGGAACCACAGTACTGGGAGCAAATAATCAGAGAAAGAATAGTAATACAACGAGAAGAGACCAATAAGACATTTGGACTTCAAGCTAGAAACTGCCTTTCCTATCAGGGATTGATATCAGAATATAGGCAAAGAAAATGGGAAAGGGAAAACCCAAAATACAGCCTGCACTGGTTTGAGTTTTTTTTTTTAACCTAGAACAGAAGATGCTATTTAAAAAGGGGATAATTAGTAGCACGTATAAAATACTGCAATATCAGATGAGGTCAGAAATAATTGGGAAGAGAGGCTGGATATGGAATTCACAAAAAAAACAATGGGAGGACATATGTAAAGCTCACAAATATGCAAAGGAATCTAGAAGATTTAGGATTTTTTCCTGAAAGTGCTTGCAAAGGTATTTTTATATTCCAAACAGACTCCAAAGAAATTTTCCTCTGGTAGACGGCACATGTTGGAGGTGTGATGGGAAAGAAAGAGGTAACTAGGAGTGCAATGAGATGGCAGGCTTTAAAAATTCCCTGAGTACTGTGCGAAAAATACAGGGCGAGAAAAAGGATGTAACTGAGGATTTTTTTTTTTTGAGCTAGGATACAGGATCTGTGCTGCTCAGACATAGTAAGGCCTAGTTCAGTTTAATTTTGGTGGATGCCAAAAATCAATTACTAGAAAATGGAATTTAAAGTCTAAACCAACCTTACTTGTAAGTAGTGAATATTGTAAAAAGGAAACAATAATTCTTTAGAAAAGGGTAGGAGTAAATTATATAAAAATGGAAATTGTGGGAACAACTTGTACTGAAAAATGTTTTGGAGGAGGAATGAAGTTTAAGGGAAGGCAGGAATTGACCAATTTATGTAATGCTGGATTAATTATATTGCAGAAAAGAAATTATGCGATGTATAAAGTTTGTAACTGTGAACAAGGGGCTATGTTTTTTTTTTAATATAAATGTTTACCTATATCACATGTGACAATTCAATAAAGCTGTTTTAAAAGAAAAAGAATCTCTAGTCAGTCTGATGAGCAGGTTCAAATGGAGAAAGTGTTAGTTTTTACTGTACAAAATTAAAAGCTGAAGGAGGAGCCACCTATTTTCTATTTCCTGGAGGCTCCGTATGCAGCAACACATCTTTCAAAAGCAATTTTATATGACACTGCACTGATGGAGGGGAATCCATGGGTAGATATACTGAAAC
The DNA here is from genome assembly GCF_019279795.1 of Protopterus annectens. Lineage (NCBI taxonomy): Eukaryota > Metazoa > Chordata > Ceratodontiformes > Protopteridae > Protopterus > Protopterus annectens. The sequence goes on along the minus strand of NC_056727.1, from coordinate 914,721,757 downwards.
CATCAACAAATGAACCCTGACTGAGGGATAAGACAGGTCAGAGGATAACTCAAACAGATAATGCAGAAAGTACAGTTTTGTACCTACCATAAATGTAAATGTTTGAGTGTTCACACTGCTGCAGTCATCACACTAGGGTTATCCTGCAGTCAGGCGGTCCCGCAGTCGGCCAGAGTTCCAAAGTCTTGGTATGGCGTCGGTTGCTGTCGCTTCTTCCCTGACGTCAGTGCACCAGGGGTATACAAGTGGCATCCGATGCCATTTTCTTCAGTTTTTCTTGCCCCAGATGTCAGGTGCCCCCAAGTAGGTAGGCAATACATATTGCTAATAAAACATATAAAAGGAATAAAAGGAATACCTTCAGTTACAAGCAAATACACCACAAAGGTTGTACAGGATATAAAAGGTATAGAGAAGTTCAGCTAGGTCTGAGGGGATGGTGGGAGAGTAACCTGGACTGCAGCAGTGTGAACACTCGAACATCTACATTTATGGTAGGTACAAAACTGTACTATGTTCATCGTGTTACACTGCTGCAGTCATCACACTTGGGTTGAATCCCAAAGCTAAGGATGGGTGGTGGAACTAAACAGGGTTTGGAGAAGCTAGTAGGCCCTGCAGAACTGCAGTGGCAAAGCCAGCTCTGGTTTTAGAGTATAGAGGTAAGTGATAGTGCTTGGTGAAGGTGTGCACTGAACTCCAAGTTGCAGCCTCCAAAATATCCTTGGTTGGTACCCCTCTGAGGAAGGCTGTTGATGTTGCTGTAGCCCTGGTGGAATGGGGTCTAATGTTACCAGGTACAGGTTTCCCATGGTGTGTGTAGCAGAAACGGATACAATGTCCTATCCATTTTGAAATGGTCTGTTTTGAGATAGCCTTTCCTTGTGATCCTGCAGCATAGGATACAAAGAGCTGGTCAGATTTTCTGAAAGCCTTAGTTTTATCCAAGTAGTAACGTAATTGCCTGTGAATGTCCAAAGAGTGTAGGAGCCTTTCCCCTTTGTTCTGGGGGTTTGGATAAAAGGTGGGAAAATGGATGGTTTGGTTTAGGGCCACACTGGATACCACCTTTGGCATAAAGGAAGGGTTAGTTCGTAAAGAGACTCTGTCTTGATGAAAAATGATGAAAGGCTCCACTGCCATTAGGACCTGTAGCTCTGAGACTCTTCACGCTGAAGTTATTGCTAGCAGCGGGGCAGTTTTCCATGATAGAAACTGTAGATCAGCTGTAAAGGCTGGTTCAAAGGGCGGTAGTGTAAGTTTTTCCAAAACAAAGTTGAGATCCCAAGTTGGTGTTGGTGCTCTCCGGGCCAGTCTTATGTTCTTAGCCCCTCTGAGGTACTGTCTTAGTAATGGATGTGAAAATATAGGAGGATCCGTGTTGAATTGAGCTGAAATAGCTGAGGCGTGGATCTTAATGTATGAAAAGGAAAGTCCTTTGTGCAACATCTCAGTTATACATTGTAGAATCTGAGGAATATTTGGGACAAGGGGATTTTGGCCTTTAGCCTGGTTCCAGGCGCAGAATATTTTCCATTTGTCTGAATAGGCTTTCCTGGTGATGGGCCTTCTGGCCTCTAGAATGACATCCATCACAGCTTTAGAGAGAAGTGTTGACTGGTTGTTTAGGTAATTTGCCATGCAGCCAGATTTAAAGTCTTGAGCTGGCTGTGTAGAATCTAATTGTTTTGCTGAGTGAGCAGGTGAGGAATTTGAGGTAAAATCCATGGTGGGCCTTGAGCCATGTTCCTTAGTATTGGATACCAGTGTTGGCGTGGCCAGTCTGGAGCAATGAGTATCATTTGTGGCCTCTCTAATCTGGCTTTCAGCTGCACCTTTGCCAGAAGAGGCAGTGGAGGAAAGGCATACACTGTCAATGTTTTCCAACTGAATGAGAGGGCGTCCACTTTCCAAGCTAGTGTGTGGTATGTCCTTGTGCGAAATTTCCGTAGTTGGTAGTTTTGGGGGGAAGCAAACAGATCTATGTCTGGGCTCCCCCATTTTTGAGTTTTCATTGCTAATACTTGTGGATCTAGTTTCCACTCATGAGGGTCTATGATGTTTCTGCTTAGATCGTCTGCCAGTGTGTTTTTCTTTCCTGGCAGGAATTGTGCTTGTAGTTGAACTTGGTAGGTCAGTGCTGTGTTCCACAAGGTCATTGCTTACCTGCATAGGGGGTAGGAATATGTGCCCCCTTGCTTGTTTATGTACCACATCACTGTGGTGTTGTCAGTCTTTATTAGGAGCTGTCCTGGATGTAGGAGGTCCTTGAAAGCTGTTAGGGCATTTTGTACAGCTAGCACCTCTTTTTGATTGATATGTAGATGCCTTTGATCTACAGACCATTTGCCCTGAATACACTGTCCTGCCATGTGTGCTCCCCAGGCATAATCCAATGCATCTGTTATTATAGTTTGCCTGGCTGTGGGTAAGGTAAAAGGCTGACCCTTGTTGAGGTGACATGCCTGAGCCCACCATAGAAACTCCTGCTGAAGGCAGGGAATGAGTGGTATTTATTGTTTCCAAGCTGTGGCTGTGTTGAGTCCATACGCTTTTCAGGTACCATTGTAATTTCCTCATATGCAGTTTTGCATATGGTATTGGTAGTATGCAAGATGCCATGAATCCCAAGGCCTGCAGGATTTTTCTTGCAGGGAGTTGGGTCTTTGTTGACATCATTTTGAAGTACTGAGTCAGTTGTCCTTACTTGTCTGGCGTGAGATAAGCCATCTGGGCCGTTGTATTTAAGCTGGCACCCAGGAATATTACATCTTGTGAGGGCACTAGTTTTGACTTCTTTTGTTTACTGTGTACCCTAGGCAACTTAATAGGTTTTTGACAAATGCCAGATGCTTTAAAAGAATGTCCTTGCTTTCTGCTTGAATAAGGCAGTCGTCCAGGTATGGATATATTTGAATTCCTCTTTGTCTGCAGTATGCAATTACTGGTGCCAGGCATTTTGTGAAGACCCTGGGTGCAGTAGATAAGCCAAAGGGCAGTGCAAAGAATTGGTAATGGGTTGAACCTGCTATGAATTGGAGGTATCTTCTGCAATTTTGTCTGATAGGGACAAGCAGGTATGCCTCCTTGAGGTCCAACGTTATTAGACAAGCCTTCTTGCCCAGCATGGGAAGAAGTTGCTGTAGTGTTAGCATCTTGAATTTGGGTACTTCCAGATATGTGTTTAGAATTAAGAGGTCCAGAATGGGTCTCCAGGCTTTGTCCTTTCGGGGAACTAGAAAGAGTCTTGAGTAAAATCCTTGTCCTTGCTCATGTGTAGGAACCTGCTGAATGGCTCTCATGTCCATGAGAGCTGAAATTTGTTTTTGAGCCTCTGCCCATTGATTTGGTGGCAGGTTTGGCATTCCTTTTATCCTTGGTAAAGTGTGAAAGTGGAATCTGTATCCTTGAGATACAATATTTAGGACCCATTTGTCTTTTGTGATGATGTGCCAGTTGTCTGCAAAAAGTGCTAGTTTTCCTCCCAAGGGAGCTGCCAAGAGGGATTTGCTTGGCAGTCTGAGGGTAAGTCACTGTGTTTGTCTTCTGATAGTTTGAGACCTGTCTTCTCCTCCTTTATGGGTTGTGGCACCCCATTGTCGAGGCTGGTAAGAGCCTTGTGACTGACCTCTGCCCCTTGGGCGTCTGTATTTGCCCCTCTGTGGTCTGGCAGAAGCTGGAAAGGACCAGTTTTTGGTTGGCCAATTTCTGCTGAAATGAGGGGGTTGAGCCTGTAAAAAATCCTTGACCGTCTGCATGGATTTTGCCTTATCCTCCATTTTCTTTAAAACCTCTACTGCTTTTACACCAAATAAAACATCCTGCTGTAAAGGTGCATCCAATAACTTTGCTTTAACATGATCAGGTAAAGTTTGTTCTTTTAACCAAGCATGCCTACATATGACAGACCCTGTCACTGCTGCTCTACAAGAAGCTTCCAATGAATCAAATCCACATCGCAAAGTATGTTTTACCACTTGTTCAGCTGCATGCAACAAATCTTGCATTTCCTTGTAATCAGGCTGTTCTGTATGTGTGTTCATTTTTTGTTTTAATTGAGACATCGAATATTGTTGATATTTCAGCATGTGAAACTGGCAATTTAAGGCCCTCATAGCTAGAGTAGCTGAGGTATATACTTTCTTTCCCCATCTGTCTAATGCTCTAGAATCCCTTTCAGAGGGTACAGGATTTTTAGCAATAGAGGCCTTAACCCCTTTGGGACCCTGGGAAATGGTTTCTGGGTCAGCAACAGGGCTTTTATATAGGAATTTGTGTGAGTCAGGGAATCTGTAGTATCTGTCTGGTTTGGCTGGTGCAGGAGGTAGTGAATCTGGGTTAAGGCTAGATTCTGAATAATCATCATCCACAATGTCTAACATGGGTGGAATAGCAAGTGGTCTGTGCTGGGGTAGTAAAAGGAACTCTCGGAGCCTTTTCTTAGAATCAGAGTAATCCTGGCCTTCCCAGTGGAAATGTTCCCTCATTGTATGTAAAGTTTCCACAAAAGAGTAGTCTTCTGGGGGAGATGCTGAAGGGATAGACTCTTCAGCGTCAGAGTCTTCATAAGGGGGAAAAGAGTATTCCTGTTCCTCAGAAGAATCTGAGGAAATTGAAACCTGGTCAGAGGAAGCATAGTCCTCCTCCTGTCTTGGCCTTTTATCAGGAGGGGGATGGGAACCCCTGATTAGGGTAATTAAGTCTTCAGCCATCTTAAGCATCTGTTTCTTAGGCATGGGGCCTTGTACTGGAGACTGCTGTACAGTCTTCTTTGCTTTTAAAGGGGGTTTCAGCTTTGCATAGGATTTAATAGTTTGTGTAGTCGGTCTGAAGACACCTTCTGCAACTGAAGGCGTTTCAACTGCACCGGAATCTCCTTCAGCCATGGAGTCGGAAGGGCCTAAAGATAAAGGTTGTGGAGGCCTAGCAATCTCCGCTTGGGAATCGGATGCCGCCTGGGGTTCTAAATCAGCGGTCGTCAGGGGCTGCGTAGGTGCCTCATTGAAAAAGTACAGTTTTGTACCTGCCATAAATGTAGATGTCCGAACAGGATAGCATCTGCAGTCCTAACAAATGGGTTGTCCTGTCGTCAGGCAGCCCTTCGGTCGGCCGGATTCCAAAGTCTGGGTCTGGCCTCGGCTGGTGTCGCACTTCACCCGATGTCATCTCTGCTGGTCTTCGGGTATAAAGGCATCAGTCGACGCCATTTTCCTCAGTGTTTCTTGCCCCAGATGCCAGCAGCCCTCTTGGATAGCTAAATTTTTGGGTAAATGCCAATGTTTCCCAAAAGGTAGAAGGCAAACACAAAAAATATACATGTATGTACATATATACAAACAAACACACCATAAGAGACCCCCCCCAGCTAGCTATTAGGTGGGCAATACCGTAGGAGTACCACAGAGGGGAAGGAGGGTGGGTAATCCTGACTGCAGATGCTATCCTGTTCGGACATCTACATTTATGGTAGGTACAAAACTGTACTATGTCCTTCAAGGATGCATCTGCAGTCCTAACAAATGGGTAGAATACCATAGCCAAACTAGGGGAGGAGGAAAAAGAATTATGGTGTAGTTAGGATCCCTTGCAACACAGCAGTGGCAAACCCTGCTCGGGATCTAGAGTATAGAGGTAAGTTATAATGCTTGGCAAATGTATGCACGGAGGTCCAAGTAGCCGCCTCAATAATGTCCTTGGTAGCCACTCCTCATAAGAAGGCTGTGGTAGTGGCTGTAGCCCTTGTAGAATGAGGCCTTATGTTCTGTGGAATTTGCTTTCCATGATAGGAGTAACAGAATCTTATGCAATTTCCTATCTACTTGGAGATTGTTTGTTTGGAAATTGCTTTTCCTTCCCTTCCTGTTGCATAAGCTACTAGGAGCTGGTCAGTTTTTCTATTGCCCTTGGTTCTGTCCAGGTAGTAGCGCAACTGTCTATGTACGTCCAAGGTATGCAGCAGTCTTTCCCCTTTGTTCTGTGGAATGGGAAAGAAGGTAGGTAGGTGGATTGCCTGGTTTAGGGACACTCTGGATACCACCTTAGGCATAAATGTAGGATTAGTTCTAATGGACACTCTATCTTGATGGAAGATTAGGAAGGGTTGCACTGCCATTAAAGCCTGTAGTTCCGAAACCCTTCTTGCTGAAGTAATCGCCAGTAGGAAAGCAGTTTTCCAGGATTGGTGTTGAAGATCTGCTGTTGCTGCTGGTTCGAATGGAGGGAGTGTCAATTTTTCTAGCACAAAATTCAAGTCCCATGCTGGTAATGGTGGTTTCCTAGGAGGTTTTACATTCTTAATTCCTCTGAGGAACTGCCTAAGTAGAGGATGCGAGAAGACAGGGGGATCGAGGCTGTATTCTGCAGAAATAGCTGATGCATGTATCTTGATGGAGGAATAGGACAGGCCAGTATGTAGGAGCTCTGCCAAATACTCCAGGATGTTGGCAATATCTACCTTTGACACATCTTTCCCTCTTTCTGTACTCCAAATGACAAACCTTTTCCATTTTCCTGCATAGTTCCTTCTAGTAGAAGGTCTGCGGGCCTCAAGGATAATGTCTTTAACCCTTTGGGATAAATCTGGGTTGGATGCTCTTATGTAATGTTCCAGGCAGTGAGTTGCAGAGTTTTCAGGTTTGGATGCAAGATGTTGTAGTTGCTCTGAGTCAACATCAAAGGAATCAGGGGTAGAGTCCACGTTCCCCCCCGGGACATGCTCCTCAGTAATGGATACCAATGTTGTCTTGGCCAATTTGGAGCTATCAGAATTATCCTTGGACGTTCCTCTTTGATTTTCAGAAGTACCTTGTGCATCAAAGGAAGGGGTGGAAATGCATATGCTGTCAGGCCTTTCCAACTGAAGGATAGAGAGTCCACCTTACAAGCAAGAGGGTGGTATGTCCTTGTGCAGAATTTGTTGAGCTGGTGATTGAGTGGGGATGCAAATAGGTCTATTTGTGGCATTCCCCATTTCTTTGTGATGGCTTTGAAGATGTCCGGGTGTAGCATCCATTCGTGAGCATCCGAGGTAGTTCTGCTTAACATGTCTGCTAGGATGTTTTCCTTTCCCGGTACAAATATTGCCTGTAATTGAATGTTGTAGCTCAGAGCCATATTCCACAGGTCCAGAGTCATTCGGCATAGGGGGTATGAATGCGTGCCTCCCTGTTTGTTGATGTACCACATGACTGTGGTGTTGTCTGTCCTTATCATCAATTGGCCCTCTTTGAGGAATGGTCTGAAATTCTGGATTGCTAGTTTTACTGCCAGCATTTCTTTTTGATTTATGTGCAGGTGTAGTTGTTCTGGAGTCCATAAGCCTTGAATGCACTTGTCCAGCATGTGTGCCCCCCAACCGAGGTCTGAGGCGTCCGTTGTGATGGTTTGGCTTGCTTGAATGCTGTGGAAGGACAAGCCTGGATTGGCCTGGCATGTCTGAGCCCACCATAGGAACTCTTGTTTCAGGCATGGGATTAGTGGTATTTCGGTTTCTAAGCTGTGTTTGTGTTGAGACCATAAATTCTTTAGGTACCACTGTAGCTTTCTCATATGTAGTCTGGCATGAGGGACCAAGATTATGCAGGATGCCATGAAACCCAAGGCCTGCAGTACTTTCCTTGCTGTTAGTATGTTCTGCTTTGCTAGTGCCAAGAAGTACAGAGGAAGTTGTTCTTGTTTTTCTGCAGTTAGGAATGCCATCTGTTTTACTGTGTCCAATACTGCTCCCAAGAATGTTATTGTCTGGGATGGTACCAGTTTTGACTTTTTTAGATTGACTGTGTATCCCAGGGCTTGTAGTAAGCAAATGACTCTCTGTAAGTCTTGTGTCAGCTTGCTTTTGTTGTCCGCTTGTATCAGGCAGTCGTCCAGGTATGGATAAATTTGGATTCCTGAAGCCTGCAATGAGCGATTACTGATGCCAGGCATTTCGTGAACACTCTGGGCGCAGTAGATAAGCCAAAGGGCAATGCTGAGAATTGATAATGCTCTGATCCTGCAAGAAATCTGAGGTATCTTCTGCAAATTGGTCGTATGGGGACGTGCAGGTATGCCTCCTTGAGATCTAGAGTTACCAGCCAATACTCCTTGCCCAGCATGGGAAGAAGTTGGTGTAGGGTCAGCATTTTGAATTTTGGAACGATGATGAATGTGTTTAAAGCGGACAGGTCGAGAATAGGTCTCCAACTGTTCTCTTTTCTTGGTACTAGGAAGAGTCTGGAGTAAAATCCCTTGCCCTGTTCTGTAGGTGGTACCCTTTCCACAGCTCTCATCTTTGTTAATTGAGCTATTTGTTTTAGGGCTTCTGATTTTTGATTTGGTGGCAGGTTTGGCATTCCTCTTTTTGCTGGTAAGGTGTGGAAATGAAACCTGTAGCCTTGGTCTATAGTTTGCAAAATCCAGTTGTCTCTTGTGATATAGTGCCAGTTTTTTGAAAATAAGGCTAACTTTCCGCCTAAGGGTGCTACCATTTGTTCCCTGGTAGGCGGTGTTAGAGCCAAGTCACTGTGATTGTCCTGTTGCAGTGGCAGTGGTTGTATCTGTGCCTCGTTGGTTATTGCCTTGCCACTGGCGTCCCCTGTAGGCACCTCCTCTGGATTGATTTCTGCCTCTGGAACGTCTATTCCTGCCTCTCTGATATTTAGAGGAGTCTGGAAAGGACCAATTTTTGGAAGGCCAGTTCCTGCTGAACCTTGGGGGCTGTACCTGTAAGAAATCTAACTGTTTGTACAGATTTTGCCTTCTCTTCCATTTTCTTCATTACTTGTTGGGCAGGAGAACCAAATAGACTGACCTTGTCCATAGGAGCATCTAATAGCTTTGCTTTAACATGATCCGGCAAGACCTGCTCTTTCAACCATGCATGCCTTCTTATAACTGTGCCAGTCATGGCTGATCTAAATGAAGCCTCCAGTGCATCATAGCCACATTTTAAAGAATGGTTACTAACCTGCTGAATGTTATTCACCATTTCTAGGACATATTTCTTATCTAAGGAATCATCAGAGGACAGTTTCTTAGTTAACTGATCAAGCATAAACTCTTGGTATTGGATCATATGAAACTGACAGTTCAAAGCTCTAGCTGAGACAGTAGCGGAGGTGTATACTTTTTTACCCCATCTCTCTAAGGACCTGGATTCCCTATCAGAAGGGAGAGGGTTTTTAGCTGAGGTCGAAGCTACTGCCTTAGGCCCCTGGGATATAGTCTCCGGATCTGCAAAAGGAGCCTTGTATAAGTGGTGATGAGTGTCCGGTACCCTGTAGAACCTGTCGGGTTTAGCAGGGGCTGGAGGTAAAGTATCAGGAGCAGTGCAAACATCATTAAATGCATCATCCCCAACAGGAAGAACTGGAGGTATTGCTAAGGGCCTATGTTGTGGTAAGTGTAAAAAGGTCCTAAGCCTTTTTCTTGAATCTGAGAAATCTTGTCCCTGCCATTGGAATTGCTCTCGCATGGCATATAAGGTTTCCCCAAAGGAAAATTCCTCTGGTGGAGAGGCAGAAGGAATAGATTCTTCAGCATCAGAATCTTCATAAGTAGAAAGAGGAGCCTCTGGATGGTCTGTAATGTCAGAGTCATCTGAGGAGCCTGGCTCAGGGGGCTCTGCTCTAGGTCTCTTTTCCGGTGGTTGTGAGGCCCTGTCTGGGTGAGATTGGGATCCCCTTATTAGAGAGATGAGATCCTCTGCCAGAGTAAGCATTTGTGAACTGGAGCTGGGCCTGTGAGAGGGGGGCTTAACAGGCACTGATTTAGCAGTTTTGGCTGCTTTAGCCCTGGCAAAGGCCTTTATAGACATGGCTGCAGGAGGCCTAGCAGCACCACGTGCTGGGGTAGAGACATCCAAAGGGATGGTGTCCGATAACTCTAGAGAAACCACATCAGAAGGCAAAATTTCAGAGGCCGATTCAGCTAGGGTAGAAGGGGCCTTGGTAGTAGGCAAGGATTCGGCTGTAGATTGAACCGTTTGCTCGGTTTCGGCCGAAACCGAGACACTCGCGGTTTGCTTTACCGTGGTTTCGGCCGAAACCGCGGACCGCGAGTGTCGGTCCTTTTCTTTGCGTTTCTTAACAATTTGGGAAGTCAGAGGATCCGACGGCATAATGTACGCAAAGTCTGAGCCGAAAAACTGTTCAGCAAACTCCGACAGACGCCTAAGCGTTCGTCGGTTGAAGGAAGCACAGGCTAAACAAGCTGCTACGTCGTGATCTAGGCCTAAACAAGGTAAGCAGTAAGAGTGGAAATCTTTATGAGGTATTTGTTTCCCACAAGTTAAACAGTTATTTACTTTTTCTGACATCGGCTGAGGCAAGAAAGTCCCCAACGGGGTACTTAGCTTTTAGAAGTCTTCGAAGTTGTATTCGGTAGTATTAATCTCTGGATCTGACCGACCGGCACTTGCGAACAGCTTCTGCTTCGGGCGCCACGCGGCAAGAAAGACTGAGGAAAATGGCGTCGGCTGATGCCTTTATACCCGAAGACCAGCAGAGATGACGTCGGGTGAAGTGCGACACCAGCAGAGGCCAGACCCAGACTTTGGAATCCGGCCAACCGAAGGGCTGCCTGACGACAGGACAACCCATTTGTTAGGACTGCAGATGCATCCTTGAAGGACATCCGGAGAACTGGCGACTGGCCTAGCAGAGGCCTCAGAGTCTGGTTTGGGTCTCGGCTGCCTGTCCTTATCTTTGCGTTTTTTATGCATTCCGGTCGTCTGTTGCTCCGACAGCATGGTATAATTAAATTTCTTACTAAAATAATGTCGGGTGAAATCAAACCGACATTTAATAGTTCGTATGTTAAACCTAGCACAAAACCGACAACCTGTGACGTCGTGGTCTAGGCCTAGGCAAGGAATACAATAAGAATGAAAGTCCTTATGAGGTATTTGCTTCCCACAAGAAATGCAATTGTTAACTTTTTCTGACATCGGACTGAGGCAAGAAAAGGTTCCCCAACGGGGTACTTAGCTGTATTGAAGACTTCGGTCTGAAATTCGATTTGAAAATCTCAGGAGTCGGCCGACCGGCACTTGAGAACTGCTTCTGCTTCGGGCACCGCGCTGCAAGAAAGACTGAAGAAAATGGCGTCGGATGCCTCATATACCCCTGGCGCACTGACGTCAGGGAAGAAGCGACAGCAACCGATGCTGGACCAAGACTTTGGAACTCTGGCCGACTGCGGGACCACCTGACGGCAGGATAACCCAAGTGTGATGACTGCAGCAGTGTAACACGATGAACATCCAGAGAAACACTAACCCTGAATGGGTGCTGGTTCTTTTTTTTTTTTTTTTTTGAACCAAATAGAAAACCTTTTCCATTTACTAATGTATTATCTTCTAGTGGCAGGTTTTCTCACCTCCTTCAATACTTGCTACAAGTCCTGGAAAATAAAAAGGTAGCCAGATGTAATTTGGGATCAGGATGTAGCAAACATATTTGGTCTTGTTTGAGTAGATCCAGTCTGTGAGGCAGCTTGTGATATTTGGAAAGTACAGTTGTGTACACTTAACCATAAATGTAGATGTTCGAGTGTATTTCACTGTTGCAGTCATCACATTTGGATAGACAGCCTTCAGGTAGCCCTTAGCCAGCCTGAATACCAGAGTCTTGGATTCCTGCGTCGGATGCTGTTTCTTCTTCCATGACGTCAGGTCGTCAGGGGTAGAAAACATGCAGCCGACGCCATTACATCAGTTTTTCTTGCCCCAGATGTCAGGTGCCGCCACAGTGGGAAGCAATTATATGTTATGGTACACCAACAAAAAGCAAACACACCAGAAAATTTAAATACAGCAAACAAGAAGGAAAAGTAGAGCCAAGAGAAATCAGGGGGCAGGAGGAAGGGTAACCAGGACTGCAACAGTGAATACACTCGAACATCTAAATTTATGGTAAGTGTATGTACACAACTGCACTATGTTCTTAGTATTTCACTGTTGCAGTCATCACATTTGGGTTGATTCCCAAAGCTGAGGAAAGGAGGAGGAAGTTAGTGAGCATTAGGGCCAGCTATTAAGCCCTGCAAGACTGCTGTGGCAAATCCAGCTCTGGATTTGAAAAAGATAGGCATGCGGTAATGTTTGGTGACGGTATGTACAGAGCTCCAGGTAGCAGCTTCTAGGATGTCCCTGGTAGAGACTCCTCTGAAAAAGGCTGTAGAGGAAGCTGCAGCCCTGGTGGAATGTAATCTTATCCCCTGTGGGGTAGATTTTCCATGGTGCTTGTAGCAGAAATGAATGCAATGGGCTATCCATTTAGAAATGGTTTGCTTTGAAATGGCCTTCCCCTCTGCCCCTGCAGCAAAGCCAACTAGCAGCTGTTCAGATTTTCTGAGAGGCTTTGTCCTGTCCAAATAAAATGTAAGTTGTCTGTGCACGTCCAGAGAATGCAGTACTTGTTCTCCTTTGTTTTGTGGATTAGGGAAAAAAGTAGGCAAATGAATGGACTGGTTTAGAGCCACACTAGACACCACCTTGGACATAAAGGAAGGATTGGTCCCGAGGGAAACCCTGTCTGCATGGCAGTTAATGAAGGGCTCCACTGCCATGAGGGCCTGTAATTCAGACACACTTCTTATTGAAGTGATGGCTAGAAGGAAGGCTGTTTTCCAAGAAAGGAATTTCAACTCTGCAGTTGCAGTTGGCTCAAAGGGAAGTAGAGAGAGCTTTTCCAATACAAAGTTAGGGTCCCAGGCTGGAGTAGGGGCTCTGCTGGGGGGGGGGGGGAGGGGGGTCTTAAATTTTTGGCCCCTCTAAGGAATTGCTTTAGCAGGGGGTGGGAGAAGAGGGATGGCTCAGTATTATAATGTGCTGAAATGGCAGAGGCATGAATTTTAATTGACGAGAAAGATAGGCCCTTGTGGAGCATTTAAGTACTGAAGAATATGAGGTAAGCAGGGTAACGTGCCCATCCCCGGAGTCTGGCTCCAGAAACAGTATCTTTTCCACTTTTCCGCATAGGATTTTCTAGTACTAGGCCTCCTTGCTTCCAGAATGACAGCAGGGAAGGGGTCTGAGGCAGGTGCCATGGTTCAAGCAGTGTCATACTGTGCAAGAGGGGGTACCAGTGCTGGCGTGGCCAGTCTGGTGCAATCAGTATTGCCCTTGGCTTATCCTGTTTGATCTTTTGCAGAACATTCGAGAGGAGAGGCGGGGGGGGGGGGGGGAGTCATAAATCGAGAGGCTTTCCCAGGTAAAGGACAGGGCATCCACTTTCCAAGCTTGACTGTGGGAAGTCCTTGTGCAGAATTTGCCCAATTGGTAGTTCTGAGGGGAGGCAAACAGGTCTACCTCTGGGGTCCCCCATTTGTTCCTTAAGAGGTTGAATATTTTTGGTTCCAGTTTCCATTCATGTGGATCCATAAGATTTCTACTTAGGTCGTCTGCCAGTGAATTTAGCTTGCCTGGCAGGAACTGAGCTTGTAGGTGCACTTGGTAGCTCAATGCTGTGTTCCACAGAGCAATGGCTAGTCTGCAGAGAGGATACGAGTGGGTTCCCCTCTGCTTGTTTATGTACCACGTGGTGGTGTCAGTCTTTACCAATAGTTGTTCTGGAAGAACGCGGTCTTTGAAGGCTGTCAGGGAATTCTGTACAGCTAACATTTCTTTCTTTGTTGATATGCAGGTGCAGCTGTCTCGGGTTCCATTTGCCCTGAATGCCCTGCCCTGCCAAGTGAGCCCCCCATGCATAGTCTAATGCATCTGTTGTTAGGGTTTGGGCGGCAGGGGGTAGAGTGAAAGGGAGTCTCTTGTTGTGGAAGCAGGCCTCTGCCCACCAAAGGAACTCAGTCTTTATACAAGAAATTATGAGAATCGCTGATTCCAGGTCCTGAGAATGTTGACCCATAGGCTTTTTAGATACCACTGTAGTTTCCTCATATGCAGTCCTGCATATGGAATTAGTAGAATGCAAGAGGCCATGAACCCCACGCTTGCAGAATTTTCCTTGCAGATAGCTGGGTCTTTGTGGCCAACAGTTTGAAGTAGTTTGTTAAATAAACTTGTTTCTCTGGAGTGAGGAAAGCCATCTGGGAAGTTGTGTTCAATTTTGTTCCCAGGAATATAATCTGTTGGCGGGGTACTGGTGAGATTTCTTTTCGTTTATGGGGTACCCTAGTGAGGTCAGAAGTTTCTTTACGAATGCCAGATGTTTTAATGGCAAGTCCTGGCTTTCTGCTTGAATCAATCGTCCAAGTATGGGTATATCTGAATATTTCTCTGCCTGCAAAATGCAATGGCTGGAGCTAGACACTTTGTGAATACCTTGGGCGCAGTAGATAAGCCAAAGGGAAGTGCAGAGAACTGACAGTGCATGGAACCTGCCCTGAAGCGTAGGTATTTCCTGCAAGATTCCCTTAATGGAATGTGCAGGTAAGCTTCCTTTAAGTCTAAGGTTGCCAACCAAGGATCGTTGCCTAGCATAAGAAGCAGCTGTTGAATTGTTAGCATTTTGAAGTTTAGGATTGTCCCCTTTGTTCTGCTGGGACCAGCTGAATAGCTATGATACTTAGAAGAGAAAGAACCTGCTGTTGAGCCTCCGTCCATTGATTTGGGGGTAGGTCTGGACAACCGTTTGGAGTTGGTAGGGTGTGGAAGTGGAATCTGTATCCTTGGGAAACTATATTCAAAACCCATTTGCCCTGTGTAATGAGTTCCCAGTTTTTTGCATGCAGGGCAAGCTTTCTTCCTAAGGGAGCAGACAGTTGAGCAGGGCTTGGAAGGGTTAAGGTTAAGTCATTGTGCCATTTTTCCGTAGGGGGGTGGCTTATTACTCCCTGCTATAGAAGTGGGAGACCCCCACTGCTTAGGCCTGTGTGTAACCTGAGACTGTAAGCTAGCTGGTCTGCTGTTCTTGGGTTTGGACTGAGAAGGCCTGGAAGAGACTGGAAAGGACCAATTCTTTGAAGGCCAATGCCTACTAAATCTGAGAGGCTGTACTTGTAGGAAATCTTTAACAGTTTGAATAGATTTAGCTTTTTCCTCCATCCTTTAGAGGACTTCTGCTTTGTTGCCAAACAGGCGGTCTTGGTTTAAGGGAGCATCCAGTAATTTAGCTTTAACATGATATGGCAAGTTTTGCTCCTTAAGCCAAGCATGCCTTTTAAGTATAGACCCAGTGACTGCAGCCCTGCAAGATGCTTCTAGAGAGTCAAAATCACATTGCAAAGTATGTTTACCAACTTGTTCTGCAGAGTGCATTAAATCCTGTAATTGTGTGTGTTCAGCACAGTCAGGAATCAACATCATTTTCTGTTTAAGCAGTCACATAATATGCTGCTGGTACTTTAACATATGAAAAGTACAGTTTTGTACCTACCATAAATGTAGATGTTCGAGTGTTCACCCTGCTGCAGTCATCACACTTGGGTTATCCTGTCGTCAGGCGGTCCCGCAGTCGGCCGGATTTCCAAAGTCTTGGTCCGACGTCGGTTGCTGTCGCCTCATCCCTGATGTCAGTGCGCCAGGGGTACATATATTGCAACCGACGCCATTTTCTTCAGTTTTTCTTGCCCCAGATGTCAGGTGCCCCCAAAAGGGTGATCAGAATTAGTACCAAATAGTGTGAACACTGCACAAATACAAAATCCCTTCAGCTATAAGCAAATACATCAGTAAGGCATAGCAGAGATTTAGCCAGTAGACCACAGGGGATGGAGGGAGGGTAACCTGGACTGCAGCAGGGTGAACACTCGAACATCTACATTTATGGTAGGTACAAAACTGTACTATGTTCATCGTGTTACCCTGCTGCAGTCATCACACTTGGGTTGAATCCCAAAGCTAAGGTAGGGGGGAGGTATCATAGAGGGTTAGTGGAGGCAATGAGGCCCTGCAGAACTGCAGTGGCGAAGCCCGCCCTGGACTTAGAGTAAAGAGGTAAGTGATCGTGTTTGGTGAAGGTGTATACAGAACTCCAAGTTGCAGCTTCTAAAATTTCCTTGGTAGGAACCCCCCTTAGAAAGGCTGTAGAGGTAGCTGTTGCCCTGGTAGAGTGGGATCTAATGGTAGGAGGAACAGGTTTCCCATGATGGGTATGCAATGGCCTATCCATTTAGAAATGGTTTGCTTGGATATAGCCCTCCCTTGAGAAGCTGTAGCATAGGATACAAAGAGCTGGTCAGTTTTTCTGAAAGCCTTAGTTTTATCCAAGTAGTAACGAAGCTGTCTGTGAATGTCCAAGGAATGCAGGAGTCTGTCACCTTTTGTTCTGTGGATTGGGGAAGAAAGTGGGTAGGTGGATGGTTTGATTTAAAGCTACACTGGAAACCATCTTAGGCATAAAGGAAGGATTAGTTCATAGAGACACTCTGTCTTGATGAAAAATGAGGAAAGGTTCCACTGCCATTAGTGCCTGTAATTCTGAGACTCTCCTAGCTGAAGTTATTGCCAGGAGCAGGGCAGTCTTCCAAGATAGGAACTGAAGGTCTGCAGAGAAAGCTGGTTCAAAGGGAGGAAACGTTAGTTTTTCCAGAACAAAGTTGAGGTCCCATGTTGGTGTAGGAGCTCTTCTATGTGGTGTAATGTTTTTTGCCCCTCTGAGGAACTGCCTTAGAAGAGGAGTTGAAAATAAAGGTGGATTTGTGTCATAGTGAGCTGAAATAGCTGAAGCATGGATTTTAATTGAGGAAAAGGAAAGTCCTTTGTGCAACATCTCAGCTAAATACTGTAGAATGTGAGGCATGTGAGGTTGAGTTGTGTCTTGGCCTTTAGCTTGGTTCCAGGCACAAAACCTTTTCCATTTGTCCGAGTAAGCCTTCCTGGTGCTTGGCCTCCTGGCTTCCAGAATAATATCCAAAACTGCTTGTGAAAGAGGAGCTGGTTGGATGTTTAATAGATATGCCATGCAGCCAGCTTTAAGGTTTTGAGCTGGCTGTGTAGAATCTGTTTGTTTTGTTGCGTGAGCAAATGGGGTATTTGAGGCAATATCCATGGTGGGCTGTGAGCCATATTCTTCAATAGTGGGTATCAGTGCTGGCGTGGCCAGTCTGGGGCTATGAGAATCAGTCGTGGTTTCTCCTTTTTGACCTTCAAAAGAACCTTTGTGAGAAGAGGTAATGGAGGAAAGGCATATGCTGTCAGGTTTTTCCAACTGAAGGAGAGCGTCCACTTTCCAAGCTTGATGGTGGAATGTCCTTGTACAAAATTTTGTCAGGTGGTAGTTTTGAGGACTGGCAAACAGGTCTATATTTGGAAGGCCCCATTTTTGAGTTATCATTGTCAATATTTGTGGGTCTAGTTTCCACTCGTGGGGATCTTTGATGTTTCTGCTTAGGTCGTCTGCCAATGTGTTTTTCTGTCCTGGCAGGAATTGAGCTTGTAACTGGACTTGGTAGGCCAGAGCTGTGTTCCATAAGATCTTTGCTTGCCTGCAAAGAGGGCAGGAATGTGTGCCCCCTTGTTTGTTTATGTACCACATTACTGTGGTGTTGTCCGTCTTTATTGCAAGTTGTCCTGGATGTAGTAGATCCCTGAAGGCTGTCAGAGCTTTCTGTACAGCTAGCATCTTTTTTTGATTTATGCGCAGTTTTCTTTGTTCTGCAGTCCATAGGCCTTGAATGCATTGTCCTGCCATGTGTGCCCCCCAGGCATAGTCTGAAGCATCTGTTGTGATAGTTTGCCTGGTTGGGGGCAAGGTGAAAGGCTGACCCTTGTTGAGGTGACATGCCTGTGACCACCATAGAAATTCCTGTTGAAGGCAGGGAATGAGAGCTATCATTGTGTCCAAGCTGTGGCTGTGTTGAGACCATACGCTTTTTAGGTACCACTGTAATTTCCTCATATGCAGTTTTGCAAATGGTATTATCAGAATGCAAGATGCCATGAAGCCCAAAGCCTGCAGAACTTTTCTTGCAGTTAATTGGGTCTTTGTTGCCATTGTCTTGAAATATTGAGTCAGTTGTAGTTGCTTGTCTGATGTAAGATAAGCCTTCTGGGCCGTTGTGTCCAAGCTGGCACCCAAGAATGTCATTTTTTGTGAGGGTACTAGTTTTGACTTCTTTTCGTTTACTGTGTACCCCAGACAATTTAGTAGATGCTTCACAAAAGCCAGATGATGTAAGAGAATGTCCTTTGCTTTGCTTTCTGCTTCGATGAGGCAGTCGTCCAGGTATGGATATATTTGAATTCCTCTGTCTGCAGTATGCAATTACTGGTGCCAGGCATTTTGTGAAAACTCTGGGCGCAGTAGATAAGCCAAAGGGCAGTGCAGAGAATTGATAATGGGTTGAACCTGCAATGAAACGGAGGTATCTTCTGCAACTTTGTCTGATAGGGACATGCAGGTATGCCTCCTTGAGGTCCAACGATACTAGCCATGCTTCCTTGCCAAACATGGGAAGTAGCTGCTGTAATGTTAGCATCTTGAATTTGGGAACTTGTAAGTAAGTGTTTAGAATTGAAAGGTCCAGAATTGGTCTCCAAGCATTGTCCTTTCTGGGTATTAGAAAGAGCCTTGAGTAGAATCCTTGGCCTTGCTCTCGAGTCGGTACCCGTTGAATGGTTCTCATGGCCATGAGAGCTGTAATTTGTTTTTGTGCCTCTGCCCATTGATTTTGTGGCAGATTTGGCATTCCTCTTTTCATTGGCAAGGTGTGAAAGTGGAATCTGTATCCTCGTAAAATTATGTCTAGGACCCATTTGTCCTTTGTGACCATGTGCCAGTTGTCTGCAAAAAGTGCTAGTTTTCCTCCTAAGGGGGCTGTCAAAAGAGTTTTGCTTGGCCAGCTGAGGTGCAAGTCACTGAGTTTGCCTTCTGGTGGGTTGAGACCTGTCTTCTCCTCCCTTCTGGGTTGTAGTGCCCCATTGGCGAGGTTTATACTGGGCTTGTGGTTGTCCTCTGCCCCTTGGGTGCCTGTATTTACCCCTCTGAGGTCTGTCAGTGGTTGGAAAGGTCCAATTTTTTGTTGGCCAGTTTCTGCTGAAGCGAGGGGGTTGTACTTGTAGGAAATCTATGACTGTCTGCATTGATTTCGCCTTATCTTCCATTTTCTTTAAAACTTCTTCTGCTTTAACTCCGAAAAGAATATCCTGCTGTAAGGGAGAATCTAGTAGTTTTGCTTTAACATGATCAGGCAGACTTTGTTCCTTTAGCCAAGCATGCCTATGTATAACCGATCCAGTGACAGCTGCTCTGCAGGAGGCCTCCAAAGAATCAAACCCACATTGTAAGGTATGTTTGCCCACCTGCTCAGTGGCGTGCATCAAATCCTGTACTTCTTTCAATTCAGATTGTTGGGGGAGGGAGGTTATCTTTTGTTTTACCTGAGAGATTAGAAATTGCTAATACTTAAGCATATGAAATTGACAATTTAGTGCCCTCATAGCTAATGTGGCTGAGGTGTAAACCTTCCCCCCCCCCACCTGTCTAGTGCTCTGGAATCCCTCTCGGAAGGCACTAGGTTTTTAGCCATGGAAGCCTTAGCCCCCTTGGGACCCTGGGAGATAGTCTCTGGGTCAGCTACTGGGCTTTTGTAAAGAAATTTGTGGGAATCAGGTACTCTGTAGTATCTGTCAGGCTTAGCCGGAGCAGGAGGAAGAGAGTCTGGGTTGAAACTGGATTCTAAATAGACATCATCCACAATGTCCAAAACAGGTAGGATGGCTGGAGGTCTGTGTTGGGGGAGTAAAAGAAACTCTCTGAGCCTTTTCTTGGAATCAGAGTAGTCTTGACCTTCCCAGTGAAAATGTTCCCTCATAGTGTGTAAAGTTTCCCCAATAGAGTAGTCTTCAGGAGGGGAAGCTGAGGGAATAGAATCCTCAGCATCAGAATCTTCATAAGGAGAGAAGGAATAGTCTTGGTCCTCAGAGGAATCCAAAGAAATAGACAGTTGCTCAGAGGAAGCAGAATCTTCCTCTTGTCTAGGCCTTTTGTCAGGAGGGGGCTGTGGACCCCTGATAAGAGAAATCAAATCTTCAGCCATTTTGAGCATCTGTTTCTTAGGCATAGGGCCTTGAACAGGAGACTGAAGTGTAGTCTTTTTAGATTTAAGAGTCGTCTTCGACTTAGAAAATGTTTTGACTGTGAGAGTCGTCGGTCTGAAAACGCCTTCAGAAACCGATGGCGTTTCAGAAGCACCGACATCCTTAGAAGGTAAATCGTCGGAAGGGCCTGAAGTAAAAGGCTGCGTCGGCCTAGTGCATTCCGTCAAAATATCCGTAGCGGTCTCGGGTTCCAGAACTGCGGTAGTCAGGGGCTGCGTCGGAGCCTCACTGAGAAAGTACAGTTTTGTACCTACCATAAATGTAGATGTTCGAAGATCCACATTGCTGCAGTCCTTACATATGGGTAGTCCGCTGTCCTCGGTCGGCCCGAATACCAAAGTATTAGGCTGACGTCGGTCATGGGCGCTCAGATCTGACATCAGAGCGTCAGGGTATAAAAGCGCATGACCGACGTCATATCCTCAGTCTTTTCTTGCCCCAGATGTCAGAAGGCCCTAAAAAGAAAGGCCACAGCCCAAAAACAGGATACCTCCCAAAAACATGCCCAACAACAACCATCACCCAAACCAGATAACCATGCCAAACTACAGAGGGGAAGGAGGGAGAATTGGACTGCAGCAATGTGGATCTTGAACATCTACATTTATGGTAGGTACAAAACTGTACTATGTTCTTCATCTCACATTGCTGCAGTCCTTACATATGGGTAGAATCCCAAAGCAGAGGTAAAGGGAGGATGGCAAAATCATAAAGCATTAGGGGCTGCTAAAATGCCCTGTAATATTGCAGTGGCAAATCCAGCCCTAGACTTAGAATAAAGAGGAAGGTGGTAATGCTTGGAAAAGTATGTACTGAACTCCAAGTGGCTGCTTCCAAAATATCTTTTGTAGCTACCCCCCTTAGAAAGGCAGTAGAAGTGGCAGTAGCTTTAGTGGAATGAGGTCTGATTCCAGCCGGAATCTCCTTACCATGATGGGAATAACAGAAAGAAATACAAAACCCAATCCATTTAGAAATAGTTTGTTTTGAAACAGGTTTTGCTGAGAACCCAAAGCAAAAGAAACAAACAACTGCTGAGACTGCCTGAACCCCTTGGTTCTGCTCAAATAATAACGTAACTGCCTGTGAATATCCAAAGTATGCAAAATCTTCTCCCTTTATTTTGGGGTTTGCATAAAAAGTAGGCAAATGAATAGTTTGGTTCAAGGCCACACTAGAAACCACTTTAGGCATAAAGGAAGGATTAGTACGCAAAGATACCCTATCCTTATGAAAAATCAGGAAAGGTTCCACTGCCATAAGGGCCTGTAATTCAGAAACCCTTCTTGCAGAGGTAATGGCCAACAAAAAAGCAGTCTTCCATGATAAATACTTTAACTCGGCAGTAGCTGCAGGTTCAAAAGGTTGTAGAGTAAGCTTTTCCAACACAAAATTGAGATCCCAAGCAGGAGTAGGAGCTCTACGTGGGGGTCTTATGTTCTTTGCCCTCTAAGAAATTGTTTAAACAAAGGATGGGAAAATAAAGGAGGGTCACAGTCATAGTGAGCAGAAATGGCTGCAGCATGAACCTTTATCGAGGAGAAAGACAAACCCTTGTCCAATAACTCAGTAAGATATTGAAGAGAAACACTTAAATCAGGCTTGGAAACATCAAAGTCCTTCGCTTTGCTCCAAAGAAAAATCTCCTCCATTTATCAGCGAAACTTTCCTTGTACTAGGCCTTCTGGCCTCCAAAATAACATTCAAAACTTGTTGTGGAAGCTGAGACCCTCCAGGGCCTAAAACAGAATATGCCAGGCTGTGAGATGCAGAGACTGAATCTTGACATTGAGGAAGTGATTGCCCTCCTGAGACAAAAGATGCGGAATCAAAGGCAGAGGCCATGGAGGCTCCTGCACCAAACTCCTCAGTAGTGGGTACCAGTGCTGTCGAGGCCAATCCGGCGCTATCAGAATCATGGATGGCTTGTCCATTCTGGCCTTCAGGAGTACCTTGGGAATGAGAGGCAGAGGTGGAAAGGCATAGACATGAAGATTGCTCCAACTGAATGATAGAGCATCCACCTTCCAAGCTGTGGGATGAAACATTTTGTGCAAAACTTTGGCAACTGGTAATTTAGTGGAGAAGCGAACAGATCTATGTCTGGAGTCCCCATAACACTGTCAACTTTTGAAACACATGAGGATCCAGTTTCCACTCGTGAGGATCCACAATTTGTCTGCTCAACACATCCGCTAAGGAGTTCTGTGCTCCTGGTAGAAACCTTGCCTGAAGATTGAGGTGTAAACTGAGAGCAGTCTCCCACAAAATCATCGCTTGCCTGCAAAGAGGGTAAGAATGGGTTCCCCCTTGCTTGTTGATGTACCACATGACAGTAGTGTTGTCTGTTTGAATCAACACCTGTCCTGGGTGAAGTAAATCCTTGAAAGCCATCAATGCAAATTGGACTGCTAACATCTCCTTTCAGTTGATATGCAAATGTTGAAGTCTGACAGGCCACGTGTCTTGCACCCATTTTCCATTGAGGTGTGCTCCCCAAGCCTTGTCTGAGGCATCTGTCGTTAGAATCTGACTCGCCTCTGGTCGGGTCACAGAGAGTCCCTTGTTTAGGTGACATTCCTGAGCCCACCAAAAAAATTCTTTCTGAATGCAAGGTATTATCTGAATGACAGTGTCTAGATCTTGGCAGTGTTGTGTCCATACATTTTTGAGATACCATTGAAGCTTCCTCATATGCAGTTTGGCATTGGGAAGCACCAGAATACAAGATGCCATGAACCCCAAGGCTTGAAGGACTGTCCTTGCAGTCAGCCTGGACTGTAGAGACATTTGATGGAAATAAAGAGAAAGGCTTCTTTGTTTGTCCGGGGTCAAAAAGGCCATCTGGGAAGCTGTATTCAGTCTCACACCCAGAAAGCACATGTCCTGAGAGGGTACTAGACTGGACTTTGTTTCGTCACAGAATACCCTAGGCATCTTAACACTACCATCACATACTGTAGATGATGCAGAAGTTCGTCTTTGTGTTGTGCAATAATCAGGCAATCGTCCAAATAAGGATAAATCTGTATTCCTCTTAACCTGAAATAAGCTATCACTGGAGCCAGAACCTTTGTGAACACTCTGGGCAGTAGATAAGCCAAAGGGCAATGCAGAGAACTGATAATGTAAATTTCCAGCCAAAACGCAGGTACCTCCTGCAACTGGGCCTGATAGGAACATGAAGATAAGCCTCTTTGAGATCCAGAGTTACCATCCAGTGATCTTTTCCCAACAGAGGTAAAAGCTGTTGTAACGTTAGCATTTTGAACTTTGGAATGTCCAGATAAGTGTTGAGGATAGATAAATCCAAAATTGGTCTCCACGTGTTCCCTTTCTTTGGTACTAGTAACAGGCGAGAATAAAATCCTAGTCCCACTTCTGACAGAGGAACTGGCTGAATAGCTCCTATTTGAAGAAGTAAAGAAATCTGCTTGTGAGCCTCTATCCTTTGCCGAGGAGGAACGTCTGGCATGCCTTTGAAAGGAGGCAACGTATGGAAATAGAACTTGTAGCCTTGGTTTATAATGTCCAATACCCATTTGTCTTGGGTGACTAAAAGCCAGTTTTGCTTGAAGAGTGCTAACTTTCCTCCCAAAGCAGCTGCCAGGGAAGAAGAATCTGGCAGCTGAAAATGCAGGTCATTGGGCCTGTTTACGAATGGACTGGCCCCTGCCCTCACCTGCAGATTGTGCAGGTGAACTCCAAGTTCTAGGCCTGAATGTACTGTGAGCTCTGCCCCTGCCACGTCTAGATCTACCCTAGACTGAGAATCAGAAGAAGGGTAGGTCCACCCCTTAGTAGGCCAATTTCTACTAAACTTTGGAGGTTGCACCTGCAAAAAATCTTTAACAGTCTGCATGGACTTAGCCTTGTCTTCCATTTTCTTCAAAACCGACTCCACAGGGGGACCAAACAAAACTTCAGACTGTAAAGGGGCATCCAGAATTCTAGTCTTAACATGCTCGGACAAATTCTGATCCTTAAGCCAGGCGTGCCTACGAAGAACTGAACCAGTGGCAGCCACCCTAGAAGAGGCCTGTACAGCATCAAAACCACACTGCAAAGAATGCTTACCCACCTGTTCAGAGACATGTACTAAATCCTGCAATTCTTTACACTCTATGCCCTCTGCCAAAGCATCCACTTTAGATTTTAGCTGAGAAAGGAGGAAATTCTGATATTTCAACATATGAAACTGGCAATTTAAAGCCCTCATTGCTAAAGTAGAAGAGGTATACACCTTCTTACCCCATCTATCCAAAGCTCTAGCTTCCTTATCTAGAGGAACCGGATTCTTTACAACAGAAGCTCTAACACCCTTAGGCCCCTGACTAATAGTTTCTGGGTCCCCTAGGACTCTTATACAGATATTTATGAGCCTCAGGCACCCTATAATACCTGTCCGGTTTAACTGGCAGGAGGCAAAGAATCTGGATTAAGGAAGCCTCCGAAAACATCTTGAACAACATCCAAAACAGGAGGTATAGCCAAGGGTCTATGCTGTGGTAAAACAAGAATTCCCTAAGCCTCTTCCGTGAATCAGAGAAATCCTGTCCTTCCCACTTAAAATGCTCCCTCATGGAATGCAGAGTTTCTGAAAATGAAAAATCCTCTGGAGGAGAAGCAGAAGGAGTGGAATCCTCTGCATCAGAATCCGAATAAGGGAAAATCTTGAATATCTTCAGCAGAAGAGTCTGAGTCATCTGAGGCCTGATCCAAACTTTCCAACTCTGGCTCCACCCTGGGCCTCTTATCAGGAGGGCATAGAACCTCTAATTAAAGTAATCAAATCTTCTGCCATTTTAAGCATGTGCTTTTTAGGCACAGACCCTGAAGTACCTGGAGGGACACCAGAGGAGGGCAAAACAGACCTGCCCTTAGAAGAAGCCTTAGAAATAGTAGCAGAAGGCCTAACCACCTTAGGCATAGAAGGGAGAACAGTAACCTGAGAGGCCCCTTCAGCTTGACCTGACTCCTGTGAGGCCACATCCTGCAAAATCAAAGTTTCCCCCTGAGACTCAACAGAAACTTCAGCCGGATCCGCCTGCTCCACTGTAGTTTCTGCAGGACCGGCGTCCGAAACGGACGAATCAACCTGTCTAGGTTTCAAGGATTTGTCTTTGCGCTTCTTCGTGGAAGCGGGCGTCGGAGGATCCGACGGCATATTATAATTACACCGCTTACCAAAGACTAACCTAGCACAATCTAAGCTTCTTTTTATAGTGCGCTTATTAAACCTAGCACAAAACCAACACCCGACTACGTCGTGGTCCGGTCCTAAACAAGGAATGCAAAGAGAGTGATAATCCCTTTGCGGTATCTGTTTCCCACACGAAATACAATTATTCACTTTTTCTGACATCCGGAATTAACTGAGGCAAGAAAAAACAAAAATATTCCCCAACGGGGTACTTATCCCAAACTTGGTGTCGGTCTGAAACTCAGAATACGAAAATTTCAGAACGCCGAACGGCACTTGCAACGCTGCTTCTGCATCGGACCATGCGGCAAAAAAGACTGAGGATATGACGTCGGTCATGCGCTTTTATACCCTGACGCTGATGTCAGATCTGAGCGCCATGACCGACGTCAGCCTAATACTTTGGTATTCGGGCCGACCGAGGACAGCGGACTACCCATATGTAAGGACTGCAGCAATGTGAGATGAAGAACATCCAGAGAACCGGAGACCGGATCAACCGAGGCCTCGGAATCTGGCTTAGGCCTGGGCTGTCGGTCCTTATCCCTGCGCTTTTTGTGCACGCCGGTAGTCGGTAGCTCCGACGGCATGTTATAGTTAAATTTTCTACCAAAATAGTGTCGTGCGAAATCAAATCATCTTTTAATAGTACGCTTATTAAACCTAGCACAAAATCGACAAGAAGTGACGTCGTGATCAGGGCCTAGGCAAGGTATGCAGTAAGAATGAAAATCCTTATGAGGTATTTGCTTCCCCCAAGAAATGCAATTAACTTTTTCTGACATCGGTGGGTCTGAGGCAAGAAAAGTTTCCCCAACGGGGTACTTAGCTTTATAGAAGACTTCGGTCTGAAATTCGAATTCGACAATCTCAGGAGTCGGCCGACTGGCACTTGCGAAATGCTTCGGTTTCGGGCACCGCGCGGCAAGAAAGACTGAAGAAAATGGCGTCGGTTGCAATATATGTACCCCTGGGGCACTGACGGCAGGGATGAGGCGACAGCAACAGACGTCGGACCAAGACTTTGGAAATCCGGCCGACTGCGGGACCGCCTGACGACAGGATAACCCAAGTGTGATGACTGCAGCAGGGTAACACGATGAACATCTGGCAATTTAAAGCCCTAATGGCCAAAGAAGCAGAAGTGTACCCCCTAGAATCTCTATCAGAAGGGGTAGGGTTTTTGGCAGCAGTAGCCTTAATGCCTTTTGGTCCTTGGGAAATGGTCTCTGGATCCGCAGTAAAATTCTTGGAGGAACTTGCGAGAGTCAGGAACTCTAATACTCGTTAGGTTTTCTGGGAGATGGAGGTAAGGTGTCTGGGGAAAGGCTAGTTTCCAAGAAAGCATCATCTACAATGTCCAGAACAGGAGGGATAGCTGAAGGCCTGTGTTGAGGAAGGAGTAAGAATTCCCTAAGCCTCTTTTTGGAGTCAGAGTAATCCTGGCTTTCCCAGCGGGAATGCTGCCTAAGAGTGCGCAAGGTTTCACCAAAAGTAAAATCTAGAGGGGAAGCAGAGGGAATGGAATCCTCTGCATCAGAATCCTCATAGGTAGACAAGGGCAAACCTGGTAATCAGAAGGAACAGAAATATCAGATTCCTGATCAGAAGAATCAGACGGAAAATCAGTTCTAGGTCTCAGAGGGGGAAGGCTGGCTTCCCCTAATTAAGGCAATAAGGTCTTCGGCCATTCTAAGCATTTGTTTTTTAGGCATATGGGCCTGAGCATGCGGTTTGGATGTTGGTTTTCTAGGCATGGTGCGTGTTTTAGGCCTGGATGAAGAAGATGGCGTCAGTTTAACATGCAAGTCTGTAGGCCTGAATACACCCTCAGAAGCCGGTGCCTGCACAGCGGCTCCAGACCCATCCAAGGTAGAGACATCCGCCGGTTCCATAGTCGAAGAAGCATCTCGCGGCAGAATGGGTCTCAGTAGGGGCCTACAAATCTAAAGTAGTGGGTATCAGGGGCTGCGAAAGCGCATCACTGAGTACCGGCAGACTGGTGACTTGCTTAACGGAAGCATCGTCGGCAGTTTTGTACCTATGTTGTCTGTCTCTGTCTTTATCATTCCGTTTTTTTGTAAGATCGGTAGTCGGATGGCTTAACAAAGCCATTTCGGAGTACGGATAAAGATAGCCCGACGATGAATAGTTCGGGGGTTGAACAAGGCACAAAACCGACAATGAGGGATGTTGTGGTCTGGCCATAAGCAAGGAATGCAGTAGGAATGGAAATCTTTATGACGTATTTGCTTTCCACAGGTAAGACCATTGTTAACTTTTACTGACATCGGTTGGAGCAAGAAAAAAGATCCCCAACAGGGTACTTACCTTTTTGAAGACTTTGGTTCTGAAACTCGAAAATGAAAAAATTTCAGGAGTCGGCCGATCGGCACTTGCGAACTGCTTCTGCTTCGGGCACCACACGGCAAGAATACAGATGTAATGGCGTCGGCTGTATGTTTTATACCCCTGACGACCTGACTTCATAGAAAAAGAGACAGCATCTGACACAGGAATCCAAGACTCTGGTATTCAGGTCGGCCGAGGGCTACCTGCAGGCAGATAACCCAAATGTGATGACTGCAACAGTGAAACACAAAGAACATCTGGCCATTTCCAAAAAGGAAAACTAATGCTGCCTGAGCTAGAAGGTTGTCGCCACAACGATTTTTGGGGAGTCTCCCTGAATCTTCTGAATAATCCTGCATATTAGTAGAAGGGGTGGAAAAGCATACAGCAACATTTCTGTCCATGGAAAAGAAAAAGCATCAGTTTTACAAGCCTTCTTGCTTGGAGTATTGGAGTAAATTTTGCTAAATGATTGTTGTGAGTGGTAGCAAATGTATCTACTTGAGCTGTTCTCTACACTTTGGTCAATTTCTGGAAGGCCCCCTGATTCAATTTCCATTTGTAAAGGTCTGCCCTGATCCTGATCAGCTTGTCTGCCACATGATTTTGCTCAGATAGTTTGCAAGATGCCTGTAGAGTGAGCCTGTGCCGTATGCTACATCCCAGGCATCTATGGCTAAGTCTGCCCAGAGAGAAAGATCTGGTTCCCCTTGCTAATTTACATACCACATCAGTGTGGTGTTATCCATAAACAATTGAAGAGGTCCCAGGGAACAAAGAGAAAGTACAGTTGTGTACACTTACCATAAATGTAGATGTTCGAGTGTATTCACTTCACTGTTGCAGTCATTACATTTGGGTAATCTGCTGGCAGGTTGCCCTCAGTCGGCCTGAGTTCCAAAGTCTTGGGTCCTGCATCGGTTGCGGTCTTCTCTTCCATGACGGCAGGTCGTCAGGGGTATAAAACATGCAGCCGACGCCATTTTCTTTAGTTTTTCTTGCCCCCGATGTCAGGTGCCCCCCAAAAGGTAGCAATATTATACATATATATCTATATACATGCATCAATATACACTTTACCTTCATCTACTAGCAAATACACCACATAGGTTGTAGAAGATAGAGAAGGAAAGATACATTTCAGAATGACAGGGGATGGCGAGAGGGTAACCTGGACTGCAACAGTGAATACACTCGAACATCTACATTTATGGTAAGTGTACACAACTGTACTATGTTCGTGTTTCACTGTTGCAGTCATTACATTTGGGTAGAATCCCAAAGCTATGGTTGGGAGGCTGGAGCTAAACAGCATTAGGTGCGGCTATAAGGCCCTTTAGCACTGCAGTGGCAAAACCTGCCCTGGACTTAGAGTAGAGAGGCAAATGGTAATGCTTTGTAAAGGTGTGAACAGAACTCCAAGTAGCAGCCTCTAGAATGTCTTTGGTTGCTACTCCTCTGAGAAAGGCTGCCAAAGTAGCTGCAGATCTGGTGGAATGAGACCTAATGCCCTTGGGCACAGGTTTACCATGGTGTAAGTAGCAGAAACGGATGCAGTGGCTTATCCACTTTGAAATTGTCGGCTTTGACATAGCTTTTCCTTCTGATCCTGCAGCATATGAAACTAGTACTTGCTCAGTTTTTCTTAGAGCTTTTGTCCTGTTCAAGTAGAATCTTAGCTGTCTGTGCACGTCCAAGGAATGTAGAATTCTCTCCCCTTTGTTCTGCGGCTTTGGATAAAAAGTTGGGAGATGAATTGTTTGGTTAAGAGCCACACTGGAAACCACCTTAGGCATAAAAGTAGGATTTGTCCTCAGAGATACCCTGTCTGGGTAAAATATGATAAAAGGCTCTACAGCCATGAGGGCCTGTAGCTTTGAAACTCCTCTTGCTGAAGTAATTGCTAGTAGCAGCGCTGTCTTCCATGATAAGAACTGTATATCAGCGGTAGCGGCTGGTTCAAATGGAGGCAGGGTGAGTTTTTCCAACAGATAATTGAGGTCCCATGCAGGTAATGGTGATCTTCTAGGAGGCCTTAGGTTTTTAGCTCCTCTAAGATACTGCTTTAGTAAAGGATGAGAAAAGATTGGTGGCTCTGTATTGTAATGAGCCGAAATGGCAGAGGCATGTATTTTGATTGATGAGAAAGATAGGCATTTGTCAAGCATCTCAGTTAAGTATTGTAATATCTGAGGAATATGTGGTTCTGTTGCATCAGTTCCTTGTGCTTGATTCCAAGCACAGAATCTCTTCCATTTGTCAGCATAAGATTTTCTAGTACTAGACCTTCTGGCTTCCAAAATGACATCCATCACAGCTTTACTGAGAGGTGCCGTTCGTATGATTACATGATTAGCCATGCTGCCAGGTTCAGAGTCTGTAGCTGATTGTGCAGGATCTGATTGTTTTGCTGGGACAGTAGCTGTGGTCTTCGAGGCAAGGTCCAAGCTGGGTATTGAGACAAGTTCCTTAGGATTGGGTACCAGTATTGGCGGGGCCAGTCCGGGGGCAATTAATATCATATTTGGCTTCTCTTGTCCGACTTTTAGGAGGACCTTGGGTAGAAGAGGCAGAGAAAGAAAGGCGTAAACTGACAGGTTTTTCCAACTGAAGGATAGGGCGTCCACTTTCCATGCTTGTCTGTGATTAAGTCCTTGTGCAGAATCTTTTCAAGTGATAATTTTGAGGAGAGGCAAATAGATCTATGTCTGGGCTCCCCCATTTCTCTGTTATCATGCTGAATACTTGTGGATTTAGTTTCCACTTGTGAGGATCCATAAGGTTTCTGCTTAAGTCGTCTACCAGAATGTTCTGTTTTCCTGGCAGGAACTGAGCTTGAAGATTTATTTGGTAGGTTAAAGCTGTGTCCCACAGTGCCATGGCTAATCTACAAAGGGGGTATGAATATGTGCCCCCTTGCTTGTTTATATGCCACATGACTGTGGTGTTGTCCGTCTTTATCAGTAGTTGCCCTGGATGAAGTAAGTCCTTGAAGGCTGTTAGGGCATTTTGACCAGCTAGCATCTCTTTCTGGTTGATATGTAGATGCATTTGATTTGGTGTCCATATGCCCTGAATGCATCTTCCTGCCATGTGAGCCACCCAGATATAATCTGATGTGTCTGTTGTTAAGGTTTGGCTGGCAGGGGATAGAGTGAAGGGCCGTCCCATGTTTTGGTGACAGGCCTTTGCCCACCATAGAAACTCCTGCTGCAGGCAGGGGAGGAGAGGAATCATTGTTTCCAGACTGTGTGAATGTTGACTCCATAAACTTTTTAGGTACCACTGAAGTTTCCTCATATGCAGCCTTGCATATGGAATTAGTAGGATGCAGGATGCCATGAAGCCCAGAGCCTGCAGAATTTGTCTTGCAGAAGACTGGGTTTTTGTTGCCATCAGTTTGAAGTAAGTAGTCAGTTGCCTTTGTTTGTCTGGCGTAAGGTAAGCCATCTGGGCAGTTGTATGCAAGCTTGCACCCAGGAATGTTATCTTTTGAGAGGGTACCAGTTGTGATTTCTTTTAGTTTACTGTGTACCCTAGGCATGCTAGAAGCCTTTTCACAAACGCCAGGTGTCGTAGCAGTGTCCTTTGTTCTCTGCTTGAATGAGACAGTCATCCAAGTAAGGATATATTTGAATACTTTTGTCTGCAAAATGCAATTACTGGTGCCAGGCACTTTGTAAAGACCCTGGGCGCAGTAGATAAGCCAAAGGGCAGTGCAGAGAATTGGTAATGCATTAAGCCAGCCTTGAATCTGAGGTATCTTCTGCACGACTGTCTTATTGGGACATGCAGATATGCCTTCAAGTCTAAAGTCACCAGCCAAGCATTCTTGCCCAGCATGGGCAGAAGCTGTTGCAAAGTGAGCATTTTGAATTTTGGAAAGTCCAGGTATGTGTTCAAAATCGATAAATCCAGTACTGGTCACCAGGCCTTGTCTTTTCTGGGTACCAAAAACAGTCTTGAGTAAAAACCTTGTCCTTTTTCCTGTTCTGGTACTGTCTGTATGGCCCCCATATCCATGAGGGACGTAACCTGTTTCTGAGCCTCTGCCCATTGGTTTTTTGGCAGGTCTGGCCAACCATTTGTCATTGGCATAGTGTGGAAATGGAATCTGTATCCCTGTGATACGATGTTCAGTACCCACTTGTCCTGGGTTATTAACTGCCAATTTTGAGCAATAAGTGCTAATTTCCCCCCTATGGGTGCTGCCAAAAGATAAGTGCTTGGTGTATGCAGAGGGAAGTCATTGGGATTGCTTTCTGTAGGTTTGCGCCTTATCTCCTCCAGATTTGGAGGTGGATGCGCCCCATTGCTTTGACCTGTATGAGTCTTGAGCCTGGTACCTGGAACCCTTAGAGCATCTGGATTTGCCCCTTTGAGCTCTGTCTGACACAGGAAAGGACCAATTTTTTGTAGGCCAGTGTCTACTGAATCTAGGTGGCTGCACTTGTAAGAAAACTTTTACAGTTTGCATAGACTTAGCTTTGTCTTCCATTTTCTTTAAAACCTCTTCTGTCTTAATACCAAACAGAAAATCATGCTGTAAAGGTGCATCTAGCAATTTAGCTTTAACATGATCAGGCAAATTTTGTTCCTTTAGCCAGACATGCCTCCTAATCACAGATCCAGTAACTGTGGCCCTGCAGGAGGCCTCTAAAGAATCAAAACCACATTGCAAAGTATGCTTTCCAACTTGTTCAGGTGCATGCAATAATTCCTGCAATTCCTTATTTTCTGCACATTCTGAAATCAACATCATTTTCTGTTTCAGCAATCCCATAACATGTTGTTGGTACTTAAGCATATGAAATTGACAGTTTAAGGCCCTGATTGCCAAGGCTGCAGATGTATAAACCTTTTTTCCCCATCTGTCCAGCGCCCTTGAATCTCTGTCGGAGGGGGTAGGGTTTTTTGCTGTTGAGGCCTTAAACTCCCTTTGAGCCCTGTGAAATAGTTTCAGGATCCGCAGCAGGGTTTCTAAATAAAAATTTATGAGAGTCAGGGACCCTGTAATGCCCGTCAGGCTTACTGGGAGCCGGAGGTAAAGAGTCAGGGGTCAGGCTTGACTCCGAAAAAACATCATCCACAATGTCTAACACAGGGGGAATGGCTAAAGGCTTGTGCTGAGGGAGGAGGAGGAAATCCCTGAGCCTCATTTTTGATTGTGAGAAGTCTTGACTCTCCCAGTGAAAATGCTCCCTCAAAGTATGCAAGGTTTCTCCAAATGAATAATCCTCAGGAGGAGATGCAGATGGAATAGACTCCTCAGCATCAGAATCCTCATAGGGAGGTAAAGATAATTCCTGATCAGAAGAGGAATCAGAAGAAATAGAAACCTGATTTGAAGATTCATAGTCAGTGTCTTGCCTAGACCTCTTATCTGGAGGGGGATGGGTACCCCTGATCAAGGTAATAAGGTTTTCAGTCATTTTGATCATCTGTTTTTTAGGTATAGAGGCCTGTGCACGTGGCTCTTGCGTCAGTGTTTTTAGTTTTAGAAGGTGTCTTTGCCTTTGGTTTTACAGCTTTCATTGGTTTGATATAAAAATGCTGAGGTCTGAATACACCGTCAGAAGCCGGTGCCTGCTCAGCAGCTCCGGACCAATCCGAGGGAGATACATCCATCGGTCCAATACCTTGAGTATCTTGCGGCATGCCGGACACCACATGGGTGTCGGAAGAGGCCTGTGACTCAAAGGTAGTGGGTATCAGGGGCTGCGAAAGCACCTCACTGAGTACCGGCAAATAGCTTAGGAGAAGCTTCGTCGGTCTTGGATCTCGACTGTCTTTCTCTGTCCTTTTCTTTGCATTTTTTATGTACTCCGGTAGTCGGACTGCTATCCGACGACATCTCTAAATCGGTTTCCAAAATACTTAGATGCAAAAATATACTGACGCTTAATAGTGCATTGGTTAAATCTAGCACAAAACCGACAGCCAGGCACGTTGTGATCAGGGCCTAGGCAAGGAATACAGTATAAATGGAAATCCTTATGAGGTATTTGATTCCCAGAAGTAATACAATTATTAACTTTTTCTGACATCGGTAAAAAGCAAGAAAAAAGTTTCCCCAACGGGGTAATTAGCTTTATTGAAGACTTCAGTTCTGAAACTCAAACGCAAATATTTCAGTAGTCGGCCGACCGGCACTTGCGAAATGCTTCTGCTTCGGCATCGCGCACAAGAAAGACTAAAGAAAATGGCGTCGGCTGCATGTTTTATACCCCTGATGACCTGACGTCATGGAAGAGAAGATAGCAACCGACGCAGGACCCAAGACTTTGGAATTCAGGACTGAGGGTAAGCTGCCAGCAGATTACCCAAATGTAATGACTGCAACAGTGAAACACAAAGAACATCTGAAGTACAGTTGTGTACACTTATCATAAATGTAGATGATAGAGTGCATCACTGTTGCAGTCATCACATTTGGGTTATCTGCCTGCATACCAGAGTCTTCGGATTTCTGCGTCGGATGCTGTCGCTTCTTCCATGACGTCAGGGTTTCAAATATGCAGCAGATGCCATTACATCAGTTTTTCTTGCTCCAGATGTCAGGTGCCCCCACAATAGGAAGCAATTATATGGTAAGAACACCCGCAGCAAAAAACAAATACACATGATGTAATATATGCCAAACAAGAAGGAAAGGTAAAAGTCAAGAGAAGTCAGGGGTTGGAGGGAGGGTAACCAGTACTGCAACAGTGAATACACTCTAACATCTACATTTACGGTAAGTGTACAGAACTGTACTATGTTCATGTTTCACTGCTGGTCATCACATTTGGGTTGATTCCTAAAGCTAAGGAAAGGAGGAGATAGTTAAAGAGCATTAGGGCCAGCTATTAAGCCCTGCAAGACTGCTGTGGCAAATCCAGCTCTGGATTTGGAAAAGATAGGCAGGTGGTAATGCTTGGTGAAGGTATGTACAGAGCTCCAGGTAGCAGCTTCCAGGATGTCCCTGGTAGGGACTCATCTGAGAAATGCCATAGAGGTTGATGCAGCCCTGGTGGAATGTGATCTTATATCCCCTGTAGGGTAGGGTTTTCCATGGTGCTTGTAGCAGAAGTGAATTCAATGGGCTATCCATTTGGAAATGTCTTGCTTTTAAATGGCGTTGCCCTCTGCCCCTGCAGCAAAGCCAACTAGCAGCTGGTCAGATTTTCTGAGAGATTTAGTCCTGTCCAAATAGAATCTAAGTTGTCTGTACACGTCCAGAGAGTGCAGTTTCCGTTCACCTTTGTTTTGTGGATTAGGGAAAAAGTAGGCAAATGAATGGACTGGTTTAGGGCCACACTAGACACCACCTTGGGCATAAAAGAAGGATTAGTCCTGAGGGTAACCCTGTCTGTATGGAAGATAATGAAGGGTTCCACTACCATGAGGGCCTGTAATTCCGACACTCTTCTTGCTTAAATGATGACTAGAAGTAAGGCTGTTTTCCAAGAAAGTAATTTCAACTTTGCTGTTGCAGCTGGCTCAAAGAGGAGAAGAGTGAGCTTTTCCAACACAAAGTTAAGGTCCCAGGCTGGACTGGGAGGTCTCCTTGGGGGAGGGTCTTAAATTTTTGTCCCCTCTAAGGAATTGTTTTAGCAAGGGGTGAGAGAAGAGGGGTAGGACTCAGTATTATAATGTGCTGAAATGGCAGAGGTATGAATCTTAATTGACGAGAAGGATAGGCCCTTGTGGAGCATCTCTGTTAAGTACTCTGGAATATGAGGTAAGCAGGGCACCATTGTGGCCATCCCATGAGCCTGGCACCAAGAGCAGTATCTTTTCCACTTTTCAGCATAAGATTTTCTGGTACTAGGCCTCCTTTCCTCCACAATGACATCCCACACCTGCTTACTGAGGGATGCTAGAGGAGAGCTCATGGAATTAACCAGGCTGCAAGGTTCAGGGTTTGAAGCTGAGGATGCAGAATCTGTCCCGCCTGCTGGGACAGCAAGGAAGGGGTCTGAGACAGGTGCCATGGGTCTGCGCAAGAGGGGGTACCAGTGCTGGTATGGCCAGTCTGGTGCAATCCGTAGTTCTTGGCTTGTCCTGTTTGATCTTTAGTAGAATGTTTGAGAGGAGAGGCAGAGGAGGAAAGGCATAAACCGAGAGGCTTTCTCAAGTCAAGGACAGGGCATCCACTTTCCAAGCTTGACTGTGGGGAGTTCTGGTGCAGAATTTGTTTAATTGGTAGTTCTGAAGGGAGGCAAACAGGTCTACCTCTGGGGTCCCCCATTTGTTCCTCAAGAGGTTGAATGTTTTTGGTTCCAGTTTCCATTCATGTGGGTCCATGAGATTTCTGCTTAGGTCGTCTGCCAGTGAATTTAGTTTGCCTGGCAGGAATTGAGCTTGTAGGTGCACTTAGTAGCTCAAGGCTGTGCTCCACAGAGCCATGGCTAAATTGCAGAGAGGGTAGGAGTGGGTTCCCCCTTATTGTTTATGTACCACATAACTGTGGTGTTGTCTGTCCTTACCAATAGTTGTCCTGGGAGCATAAGGCCTTTGAAGGCTGTCAGAGCACTCTGTTTAGCTAACATCTCTTTTTGGTTGACATGCAGGTGCATCTGTCTCGGGTTCCATTTGCCCTGAATGCACTGTCCTCCCATGTGAGCCCCCCCATGCATAGTCTGATGCATCTGTTGTTAGGGTTAGGGCTTCAGGGTGTAGAGTGAAAGGGAGTCCCTTGTTGTGGTAGCAGGCCTCTGCCCACCAAAGGAACTCTGTCCTTAGACAAGGAATGATAAGAATCATTGTTTCCAGGTCCTGAGAATGTTGACACCATAAACTTTTTAGATACCATTGGAGTTTCCTCATATGCAGTCTTGCATATGGAATTAGCAGAATGCAAGAGGCCATGAACCCCAGGGCAGAATTTTCCTTGCAGATTAGCTGGGTTTATGTGGCCAATAGTTTTAAGTAGGTTGTCAAATAAACTTGTTTCTCCAGAGTGAGAAATGCTATCTGGGAAGCTGTGTTCAAGCTTGCTCCCAGGAATACAATCTGTTGGCAGGGTACTAGGTGAGATTTCTTTTCATTCATGGTGTACCCCAGTGAGGATAGAAGTTTCTTTACAAATGCCAGGTGCTGTAATAGCAAGTCATGGCTTTCTGCCTGAATCAGAAAATCGTCCCAATATGGGTAAATTTGAATATTTCTCTACCTGCAAAATGCAATGGCTGGAGCTAGACACTGTGAACACCCTGGGTGCTGTAGATAAGTCAAAGGGAAGTGCAGAGAACTGAAAGTGCATGGAGCCCGCCCTGAAACGTAGGTATTGTCTGCAGGATTCTCTTATTGGGATGTGCAGGTAAGCTTCCGTTAAGTCTAGGGTTGCCAGCCAGGCATCCTTGGCTAGCATAGGAATAAGCTGTTGAAGAGTAAGCATTTTGAATTCTGGAACCACCAGAAAGGTGTTGAGAATAGAGAGGTCCAGGACAGGACGCCAGGAGTTTTCTTTTCTGGCTACCAGAAACAGTCTTTAATAAAAACCTTGTCCCCTCAGTTCTGCTGGGACAGGCTGGATAGCCCTGATACTGAGAAGGGAGAGGACCTGCTGTTGGGCCTCCACCCACTGATTTGCGGGTAGGTCTGGCCAACCATTTGGGGTTGGTAGTGTGTGGAAGTGTAATCTGTATCCTCGGAAAACTGTTTAAAACTAATTTGTCCTGGGTAATGAGTTCCTAGTTTTTTGCATGCAGGGCGAGCTTTCCTCCTAAGGGAGCAAGAAGTTGAGCAGGGCTTGGAAGGGTTACGTTAAGTCATTGTGTCATTTTTCTGTAGGGAGGTGGCTTACTACTCCCTGCTTTTGAAGTGGGAGCCCCCCACTGCTTAGATCTCTGCGTAGCCTGAGACTGAAGTCTTGGTGGTCTGCTGTTCCTAGGTTTGGACTGAAAAGGCCTGGAAGGGACTGTAAAGGACCATTTCTTTGAAAGCCAATGCCTACTGAATCTGGGAGGCTGTACTTGTAGGAAATCTTTAACAGTTTGCATAGATTTATCTTTTTCCTCCATCTTTTTGAGGACTTCCTCTGCTTTGTTGCCAAAAAGGCGTTCTTGGTTTAAGGGTGCATCCAGTAATTTAGCTTTAACATAATCTGGCAGGTTTTGTTCATTAAGCCAAGCATGCTTTCTAAGTACAGACCCAGTGACAGCAGCCCTGCAAGATGCTTCTAAAGCATCAAAACCACATTGCAAAGGTTTACCAACTTGTTCTGCAGAATGCATTAAATCATGCATGTCTGTGTTCAGTACATTCAGGAATCAATATCATTTTCTGTTTAAGTAGTCTCATAATATGCTGCTGATACTTTAGCATATGAAACTGGCAATTTAGAGCCCTAATGGCCAAAGTAGCAAAAGTGTAGGCCTTCTTACCCCATCCGTCTTAAGGCTCTAGAATCTCCATCAGAAGGGGTAGGGTTTTTGGCAGCAGTAGCCTTAATGTCTTTTGATCCTTGGGAAATGGTCTCTGGATCCACAGTAGGATTCTTAAAGAGGAACTTGTGAGAGTCAGGTACTCTGTAGTACCTGTCAGGTTTTCTGGGAGCTGGAGGTAAAGTGTCTGGGGTAAGGCTAGATTCCAAGAAAGCATCATCTACAATAGCCAGAACAGGAGGGATAGCTAGAGGCCTGTGTTGAGGCAGGAGAAAGAATTCCTCAAGTCTCTTTTTGGACTCAGAATAGTCCTGGCTTTCCCAGTGGAAATGCTCCCTAAGGGTATGCAAAGTTTCACCAAAAGAAAAATCTTCTGGAGGAGAAGCAGAGGGAATGGAATCATCTGCATCAGAATCCTCATAAGTAGATAAGGGCAAATTCTGGTAATCAGGAGGAGCAAAGATATCAAATTCCTCATCAGAAGAATCAGAATGAAAATCAGTTATAGGTCTCTTAGAAGGGAAAGGCTGGCTTCCTCTAATTAAGGTAATAAGGTCTTCAGCCATTATAAGCATTTGTTTTTGAGGCATATGGGCCCCGAGCCATCGGTTTTCTAGGCGGAGTGCGAGTTTTACGCCTGAGGAATTCGGTACTTCTAGTTGGAAACAATGCTGTCGGTTTAATATGAAAGTCTGTAGGCTTGAATACACCCTCAGAAGCCGGTTCGTGCACTGCAGCTCTGTACCCATCCAAGGTAGAGACATCCGCAGGTTTCATAGACGAAGAAGCATCTCGCGGCATAGCGGACTCCGAATGGGCCTCAGTAGAGGCCTGCAAATCTGTAGTAGCGGGTATCAGGGGCTGCGAAAGCGCCTCACAGAGTACCGGCCGACTGGCAACTAGCTTAACGGAAGTGTCGTCGGCAGTTTTGAACCTATGCGGTCTGTCTCTGTCTTTATCCTTACGTTTTTTGGAAGATCGGTAGTCGGATGCCTTAACAAAGCCATTTCAGAGTACGGAGACCGATAACGAAAGTATTTAGCTACAAAAATAGCCCAACGACGAATAGTTCGGGCGATGAACAAGGCACAAAACAGATAGTGAGGGACGTCATGGTCTGGGCCTAAACAGGTGACGCAGTAAGAATCAAAATCTCTGTGAGGTATTTGCTTTCCACAGGCAAGACAATTGTTAATTTTTTCTGACATCAGTTAGAGCAAGAAACAAGGATCCCCAACGGGGTACTTATCTTTTTTGAAGACTTCGGGTCTGAAACTCGAAAACGAAAATTTCTGGAGTCGGCCGACTGGCACTTGCAGACTGCTTCTGCTTCGGGCACCGTACAGCAAGAAAGACTGATGCAATGGCATCAGCTGCATGTTTTATACCCCTGACGTCATGGAAGAAGCGACAGCATCCGACACAGAAACCCGAAGACTCTGGTATTCAGGCTGGCTGAGGGCTACCTGCAGGCAGATAACCCAAATGTGATGACTGCAACAGTGAAACACAAAGAACATCAGAGTTGAGAGAATTTGTAAGTGCCCACATCTCATTTAGGTTGTGGTTTAGTCTGTCCTTTCTGTCTCCAAAACCCTGAACTTTTATCCCCAAAGACAATCCTCCCTATGCAAAGTCCGAGGGGTTTACTGAGACGGACTGTGCTGAAGGTGAGAAGAATAGTAGACCTGGATTCTGAGAAATCTGGTACCTCCACTAAAAAAAAAAAATCCCTTTACACAAACCCAACTGGAATCTGAAATGTCAGTGGTTGTTTATGATGAGTCCATACAGATTTTGGCTACCACTGGATTTGCCTCATGTGGAGTCTTGCAAGAGGTATCAAGAGAATCGTAAATGACATGAGACCCAGAAATCTGAAGAATTATCTTACTGAGACAGTAGTGGACAACTCAGGAATAGACCTGGATACAGATTCATGTTTTCCTGTGGAAGAAAAT
The DNA here is from genome assembly GCF_019279795.1 of Protopterus annectens. NCBI lineage: Eukaryota > Metazoa > Chordata > Ceratodontiformes > Protopteridae > Protopterus > Protopterus annectens. The sequence continues at coordinate 914,681,890 of NC_056727.1, read as the reverse complement.
TTCCTTGACCTGAAGCATCCAGTAGCCCCAAAAAAACCAATCCTGTGGAAAAAAGACGCGCAAAAAAACAATCCAGTGGAAAAAAGTCAGACAAGACTTTACTATGTTCTCACCAATCTACAGGAAAGTCCCCAGGAACGGATGGTATTCCAGTCGAAGTTTGAAAGGCGGTAAAAAACTGATAAAGATCTGGAAGGTTTTGTTTAACAGTATTTTAAGAGAAGTACCAGCATCCTGGAAGAAAGCGGTGGCAACGGTAATACCTAAAGAGGGTAAAGATCCATTGGATCCAGCTTCATACAGGCCCCTTTCAATACTAAACCATGATTATAAAGTGCTTAGGTCTATAATGGCTAAACAAATGGCAAAAATGATACCAAAAGTGACAGATTTGGATAAGTCTGGTTTTGTGGAGGGGAGGCAAACATGTGACAATATTAACAGAACACTGATGATGGAGAGGGATGCAGAATGAAGAAAGTACCACTTTTATTGGCGGGTCTTGATGCAGAGTAAGCAAGTAGACTGGGACTTCATAAGCAGGGCAATGGAAGCATTTGCTTTCCCTAATACAATTATAAAGTTGATTAAAAGAATACATGAGGGATTGGAGGCGTGCATTAAAGTGGGTAGGGTCCTCTCCGATAATTTCTGCTTGAGAAGAGGAACCAGGCAGGGCTGTTCACTTTCCCCTTTGTTTGCATTATATTTACAGCCACTGGCACAGAAAATAAGGGACTCAAAATTCAAGGACATAATTGGTATGGTAGTCAGGAAAAGTTGGCTTTATTTGCAGATGATATTTTATACATGAAAAAACCAGAAAGGGAATTACAGTGCTATGAAACATTTTAAGACAGTTTCAAATCATCTCGGGATACAAAATTAAAGCTAAAATGTATATGTACCCACACACAAATTGTTGCAACAATATCCATACTTATGGGGACACGATAAAATGAAGTATTTAGGAGTATGGATTAGAAATGACTCTGTGGTGGCAGCTAAGGGTATGTGGGAAGAGACTAAACAGAAGATAATACAAAAATTGAGAAACTGGAAGACTTTTTACATGGATATGGATACCAAGATACATGCCATTAAAATGTGTTTAGTCCCTTTAGTCTTATACATGTCAGGCATATATTTATCAACCGGAAGAGAAGTTGTGGATAGCAATTAAAAAAGAATTGAAGGATTTTATCTGAGAAGGGAAAACAGCAAGGGTCAAGTGGGATAAGCTGATTTTACCAATAGAACAAAGGGGGCTACGACTTCCTAATTTGAGAGGGTTATTTTAGAGCAACAGTTATGGCTCTTATACACAGCAGAAGCAGAAAAAGTACAGTTTTGTACCTACCATAAATGTAGATGTTAGAGTGTTCACCCTGCTGCAGTCATCACACTTGGGTTATCCTGCTGTCAGGCGGTCCCGCAGTCGGCCTGAATTCCAAAGTCTTGGTCCGGCGTCGGTTGCTGTCGCTTCTTCCCTGACGTCAGTGCGCCAGGGGTATAATAAGAGGCATCCGACGCCATTTTCTTCAGTTTTTCTTGCCCCAGATGTCAGGTGCCCCCAATAGGTAGGCAAAATATATATATATATAGCTAGATAAAAATAAAACAATACCTTTAGGCACAAGCAAATACACCACAGAGGTTGTATAGGACAGAGTGGTATAGATAAGTTCAGCTAGTTCAGAGGGGATGGAGGGAGGGTAACCTGGACTGCAGCAGGGCATCTACATTTATGGTAGGTACAAAACTGTACTATGTTCATCGTGTTACCCTGCTGCAGTCATCACACTTGGGTTGAATCCCAAAGCTAAGGATGGGAGGTGGAGTCAAACAGGGTTAGAAGAAGCTAGTAGGCCCTGCAAAACTGCAGTGGCAAAACCAGCTCTAGTCTTAGAATATAAAGGTAAGTGATAGTGTTTGGTGAAGGTGTGCACTGAACTCCAAGTTGCAGCTTCCAGAATATCCTTGGTTGGCACTCCCCTGAGAAAGGCTGCTGATGTAGCTGTAGCCCTGGTGGAGTGGGACCTAATGTTAGCAGGTACCGGTTTCCCATGATGCGTGTAGCAGAAATATATGCAATGCCCTATCCATTTAGAAATAGTCTGTTTTGAGATAGCTTTTCCTTGTGATCCTGTAGCATAGGCTACAAAGAGCTGGTCAGTTTTTCTGAAAGCCTTAGTTTTATCCAAGTAGTAATGTAATTGCCTGTGAATGTCCAAAGAGTGCAGAGTCTTTCTCCTTTGTTCTGGGGATTTGGGAAAAAGGTGGGCAAATGAATGGTTTGGTTTAGGGCCACACTGGATACCACCTTTGGCATAAAGGAAGGGTTAGTTCGTAGAGAGACTCTGTCTTGATGAAAAATGAGGAAAGGCTCCACTGCCATTAGTGCCTGTAGCTCAGACTCTTCTAGCTGAGGTTATTGCTAGTAGCAGGGCAGTTTCCATGAAAGAAATTTTAAATCAGCTGAAAAAGCTGGTTCAAAGGGCGGCAGTGTAAGCTTTTCCAGAACAAAGTTGAGATCCCAAGTAGGTGTTGGTGCTCTCCTTGGCGGTCTTATGTTCTTAGCCCCTTTGAGGTACTGTCTTAGGAGTGGATGTGAGAATAAAGGAGGATCCATGTTGTAATGAGCTGAAATTGCTGAGGCGTGGATCTTAATAGATGAAAAGGAAAGTCCTTTGTGCAACATCTCAGTTAAATATTGTAGAATCTGAGGAATGTTTGGATCAAGGGGATTTCGGCCTTTAGCCTGGTTCCAGGCGCAAAATCTTTTCTATTTGTCTGAATAGGTTTTCCTGGTGCTGGGCCTCCTGGCCTCCAGAATGACATCCATAACAGCTTTGGATGGAGGTGTTGGCTGATTGTTTAGGTAATTTGCCATGCAGCCAGGTTTAAAGTCTTGAGCTGGCTGTGTAGAATCTGATTGTCTCACTGGGTGAGCAGGTGAGGAATTTGTGGTAAAATCCATGGTGGGCCGTGGGCCATGTTCCTTCGAATTGGATACCAATGCTGGCGTGGCCAGTCTGGTGCAATGAGCATCATTTGTGGCCTCTCTAATCTGACTTTCAGCAGTACCTTTGCTAGAAGAGGCAGTGGAGGAAAGGCATACACTGTTAATGTTTTCCAACTGAATGAGAGGGCATCCACTTTCCAAGCTTGTGGATGGAATGTCCTTGGGCAAAATCTTTGAAGTTGGTAGTTTTGGGGGCTTGCAAACAGATCTATGTCTGGGCATCCCCATTTTTAAGCTATCATTGCAAATACTTGTGGATCTAGTTTCCACTCGTGTGGATCCATGATGTTTCTGCTTAGGTCGTCTGCCAATGTGTTTTTCTTTCCTGGCAGGAATTATGCTTGTAATTGAACCTGGTAAGACAGTGCAGTGTTCCACAAGGTCATTGCTTGCCTGCATAGAGGGTAGGAATGTATGCTCCCTTGCTTGTTTATGTACCACATTACTGTGGTATTGTCCGTCTTTATTATTAGTTGCCCTGGGTGTAAGAGGTCCTTGAAAGCTGTTAGGGCATTCTGTACTGCTAGCATTTCTTTTTGATTGATATGTAGATGCCTCTGATCTGTAGTCCATTTGCCCTGAATGCACTGTCCTGCCATGTGTGCTCCCCAGGCATAGTCCGATGCATCTGTTGTCATAGTTTGCATGGCTGTGGGTAAGGTGAAAGGTTGACCCTTGTTGAGGTGACATGCCTGTGCCCATCATAGAAACCCCTGTTGAAGCAGGGAATGAGTGGTATCATTGTTTCCAAGCTGTGGCTGTGCAGAGTCCACACGCTTTTCAGGTACCATTGTAATTTCCTCATATGCAGTTTTGAAAATGGTATTAGTAGTATGCAAGATGCCATGAATCCCAAGGCCTGCAGAATTTTTCTTGTAGGGAGTTGGGTCTTTGTTGCCATTATTTTGAAATATTGAGTCAGCTGATGTTGCTTGTCTGGCGTGAGATAAGCCATCTGGGCCGTTGTATTCAAGCTGGCACCCAGGAATATTATGTTTTGTGAGGGCACTAGTTTTGATTTCTTTTTGTTTACTGTGTACCCTAGGCAACTTAGAAGGTGTTGGACAAATGCCAGATGCTTTAAAAGAATGTCCTTGTTTTCTGCTTGAATAAGGCAGTTGTCCCGGTATGGGTATATTTGGATTCCTCTTTGTCTGCAGTATGCAATTACTGGTTCCAGGCATTTTGTGAAGACCCTGAGCGCAGTAGATAAGCCAAAGGGCAGTGCAGAGAATTGATAATGCGTTGAACCTGCAATGAAGTGGAGGTATCTTCTGCAATTTTGTCTGATAGGGACATGCAGGTATGCCTCCTTGAGGTCCAAAGTTGCTAGCCAAGCATTCTTGCCCAGCATGGGAAGAAGCTGCTGTAGTGTTAACATCTTGAATTTTGGTACTTGCAGATAGGTGTTCAGAACTGAAAGATCCAAAATGGGTCTCCATGCTTTGTCCTTTCTTGGGACTAGAAAGAGTCTTAAGTAAAATCCTTGTCCTTGCTCCTGTGTAGGTACCTGCTGAATGGCTCTCATGTCCATGAGAGCTGTAATTTGTTTTTGTGCCTCTGTCCATTGATTTGGTGGCAGGTCTGGCATTCCTTTTATCACTGGTAAGGTATGAAAGTGGAATCTGTATCCTTGAGAAACAATGTTTAGGACCCATTTGTCTTTTGTGATGATGTGCCAGTTGCCTGCAAAAAAATGCTAATTTTCCTCCCAAGGGAGCTGCCAGGAGAGATTTGCTTGGTAGTTTGAGGATTGAGTCACTGTGTTTGTCTTCTGCTAGCTTGGGGCCTGTCTTCTCCTCCTTTCTGGGTAGCAGTGCCCCATTGGCGAGATTTGTAAGGGCCTTGTGACTGACCTCTGCCCCTTGGGCGTCTGTATTTTCCCCTCTGTGATCTGTCAGAAGCTGGAAAGGACCAGTTTTTTGTTGGCCAATTTCTGCTGAAACGAGGGGGTTGTACCTGCAAAAAATCCTTGACCGTCTGCATAGACTTTGCCTTATCCTCCATTTTCTTTAAAACCTCTTCTGCTTTGACACCAAATAATACATCCTGCTGTAAAGGTACATCCAATAATTTTGCTTTAACATGATCAGGAAGAGTTTGTTCTTTTAACCAAGCATGTCTACGTATGACAGAGCCAGTAACAGCTGCTCTACAGGAAGCTTCCAACTAATCAAATCCGCATTGTAAAGTATGTTTGCCTACCTGTTCAGCTGCATGCAACAGATCCTGCATTTCCTTGAATTCAGACTGTTCAGTATGTGTGCTCATGTTTTGTTTTAATTGAGACATTAGGAATTGCTGATATTTCAGCATGTGAAACTGACAATTTAATGCTCTCATAGCCAGAGTTGCTGAGGTGTAGATTTTCTTTCCCCATCTATCTAGGGCTCTGGAATCCCTTTCAGAGGGCACAGGATTTTTAGCCATAGAACCTTTAGCTCCCTTAGAACCCTGGGAAATTGTTTCTGGGTCAGCCACAGGGCTTTTATAAAGGAATTTGAGAGAGTCAGGTACTCTGTAGTATCTTTCTGGTTTTGCTGGAGCAGGAGGTAGAGAGTCTGTATTTAAACTAGACTCCAAGTAAACATCATCCACAATATCTAAAACTGGAGGGATAGCAAGAGGTCTGTGCTGGGGTAGTAAAAGGAACTCTCGGAGCCTTTTCTTAGAATCAGAGTAGTCTTGGCCTTCCCAGTGGAAATGTTCCATCATGGCATGTAAAGTTTCCCCAAAGGAGTAGTCCTTCAGGGGGAGATGCTGAGGGAATAGAGTCTTCAGCATCTGAGTCTTCATAAGGTGGAAAAGTGTAATCCTGTTCCTCAGAAGAATCTGAGGAAATTGAAACCTGGTCAGAGGAAGCATAATCCTCCTCTTGTCTTGGTCTTTTATCAGGAGGGGGATGGGAACCCCTGATTAGGGTAATCAAATCTTCAGCCATCTTAAGCATCTGTTTCTTAGGCATGGGGCCTTGAACTGTAGACTGATGTACAGTCTTCTTAGGTTTTAAAGGAGTTTTAAGCTTAGCATAAGATTTAATGGTGAGTGTAGTCGGTCTGAAGACACCTTCTGCAACTGAAGGTGTTTCCACTGCACCGGGGTCTACTTCTACTCCCGTGTCGGAAGATGGCTGCGTCGGCCTAGTAGACTCCGCTTGGTCGTCAGGAGCTGCGTAGGTGCCTCACTGAAAACCGGAGAACCGGAGACAGGCCCAGCAGAGGCCTCGGAGTCTGGCTTGTTCCTAGGCTGCCTGTCCTTATCCTTGCGCTTTTTATGTATGCCGGTTGTCGGCTGCTCCGACGGCATGATACAATTAAATTTCCTACCAAAGTAATGTCGTGCGAAGTCAAAACAGCGTTTGATAGTTCGTTTATTAAACCTAGCACAAAACCGACAACCTGTGATGTCGTAGTCTGGGCCTAGGCAAGGAATACAATAGGAATGGAAGTCCTTATGAGGTATTTGCTTCCCACAAGAAATGCAATTGTTAACTTTTTCTGACATCGGACTGAGGCAAGAAAAGGTTCCCCAACGGGGTACTTAGCTTTATTGAAGACTTCGGACTGAAATTCGAATCGAAAATCTCAGGTGTCGGCCGACCGGCACTTGCGAACTGCTTCTGGCATCGCGCGGCAAGAAAGACTGAAGAAAATGGCGTCGGATGCCTCTTGTATACCCCGGGCGCACTGACGTCAGGGAAGAAGCGACAGCAACCGACGCCGGACCAAGACTTTGGAATTCAGGCCGACTGCGGGACCGCCTGACGGCAGGATAACCAAAGTGTGATGACTGCAGCAGGATAACACGATGAACATCTATAATTCAAAGTGGAAAGGAATGATGCTGACACAGGGAGGAAGCTCAGAAATAAGGAGATTGAGATTTTGGGTGCAGACTCTTAAGGAGAACAACCACAATTATACAGAGTATTATATTCATAAAATAGCAGGGAGTATTCTAAGAACCAAACAAGCACGAGAATGGAGAAGAGAGATTTTGAGGATAGGGATGACGGCGGACAGGGATCCAGATAATAGGCAAGAGGAGGCTGGAATTTACTGGAGAAAACTAACAAAGGAACCAAGATAACAAGAGCAAATAACTAGAAAGAGAAAAAGCCAAGAATTTATTTGGACTGCAGGTTAGTAGAGATTCCCTTCCCTATCAAGGACTGATAGAGTATAGGCAGAGAGAAAGAAATATGGGGCTCCAAAATGAAAGACCAACACTGGTAGAGTTTTTAATAGAATCTAGAACAGAAGCTGCCATTAAAAAAGGAATAATTAGCAAAGCAATAAGAATCAATCAGAGGAGCTTAAACCGGATTGGGAAGAGAGATTGGATAAGAAATTCAAAAAAGACAGTGGGGGGATATATGTATATCACCCAAATATGCAACAAAATCTAGAAGATTTAGGATCTTTGCCTGTGTTTTCATAGGTATTTTTATACCTCAAGTAGGCTCCAAAGAATTTTTCCTCAGGTGGATGGCAAATGTTGGAGGTGTGGCAGGTAAGAAAGTAGCAGCTGGGAACATATTTTTGGGGAGTGTAATGACCTGGCAGACGTTAGGGATTCCCTGCAGGCCGCTCTGTCGGACATGCTGGGTGAGTGGATTGGGCCGACTGGAGATGAATTTTTTGAGTTATGATACAGAATCAGAATTGCCTAGACACAGTAAAGCCTTGCTGAGTCTAATTATGGTGGCTGCCAAAAAAGCAATTACTAATAAATGGAAGTCAAAGTCTAGACCAGCTTTACTAGAAGTAGTGAATATATTAACAGAGATAAAACTGGAATTGGGATCTTTAGAAAAGGGAAGGAGCAAACCTCATAAGAAAAAAATGGGAATTGTGGGAACAATATATGCTGAGCAGGAACGAGGTTTAAGAAGCAGGATATGAATGCGCCATATAATGCTTAACTGACAATGACTGGAAGGTTTATAAGTGATGTATAATGTTTGCAACTACAGTTGTTTCAAAGGTGTCTGCGATGTAAACTGTTTGCAAATAAAGTGGTATTATTTTGTACATTTTTCATTTATATAAATGTAAGACTGCCTTTGTCGTATGTGAAAATTTAATAAAGATGTTTGGGGGAAAAATGCCTTCACTACGTTCTCCCGGAACCCCAGTCTGTGTAGGAGAGCCCTCACCTAGGTAAGAGATTTCCAATGCTTTGAAGATGACTTTGCAAAGATAAGAAAGTCATCTAAATAAGGAAAATGTGAATACCTTGCAGCCTGCAATAGAGTATCATAGGAGTTAGTGTGAATATCCATGGAGCAGTGGATGGACCAAAGGGTAATGAACAGAACTGATAATGTGATCCAGGCACAGAAAAACTTTTTAAACACTTATTTAACTACCACTTATGACACAGGCAAACCTGCATTTATATAAAAGCAATCAAACCATATTAACAACTTCACATTTATAAACATTACAATTCACATCTACTGTTAAACAGCATAAGCTGAACATTACATAAATTATTCAGTTCCTGCCTTCCTGTCTTAAACATCATTCCTCCACCAAAACATTTTCTACATGTATTGTTCTCACAATTACCATTTTTTCTATGTAATTTACTCCAACCCTTTTCTAAAGATTCCCAATTCCCATTCTTTTATTTGTTACAATATTCACTACTTCAAGTATAGTTGGTTTAAATTTTGATTTTCATTTCAGGTACAAAAACGTTTATACAATTTCAGAAATCTGGAGAAACATGAATGAGATGACATGAATCCTTTAAAATTAAAGTTAATAGAAAACTCAAATGGGGAATAAAGGATAATAAAATTTTGAACCTGGGAATTATCACAAACCGGTTGAGAAAGGAAAGATCCAGAATTGGTCTCCAATAATTTTTTTTGTCACTGGAAACAGAATAAATCCCTTTTCTTAGCTGAGGAAGAGGGAAAGCTTGCATCACTTCCCTGAGAGAGCAGATGCTGAATAACTGGAGGAAAGAGATTTTGGTCTGGTGGGAGAGGGGATATCCCTCAGAAATGAGGGAGAGACTCACACTGCAATTCGTAACCTTGATGGATTGCTCTCAAAATCAGTCTGAAACTGTTGCCAGAGAGAGAAATGAAGGTTCACACTTTCTGGAACAACTGAAGTATTGCCAGGGTGTGGTGGAGGGGATGCCTTTTCTTGCAGTTAATTCAGACGTATCTGACTATCCTCTTTTTTTTTTTTGTGTGTGTGTGTGTGTGTGTGTGGGGGGGGCTGCTTTCTTTCTGGAACTTCCCTGATATTGTGTTTTTTAAACATTTGTTTAACAGTACATTGCTGGTTCTGTTTATTTTGCTTTTTATAGAAGAGTGCAGAGGAAGCATTAAACCCTTTGACAAGCATAGAGGGCGGGGGTGGGGTGAAAATCTGAGCAATCCCTTGAATCAGCTTACCTCTCTCTTCATACTTTTTAAAATCCTCTGCAGCAGAGGGTCTAAAAATAGAAGTTATGTACTTACCATAACGTTCCATGTGGAGTGTTCATCTCGCCTTTGTTCTTACACATGGGTTCGGAGCCGATCCTCGGCTCCGTGCCGGCCTCTTGCAAGCTCTGCATCGAGAAGAAGCTCGAGACAATCTAATACCCACAATCCCCCTCTGCCTTTACCTCAGATCTAGTTTGCAAGCAAACCAATCTACATAACAGCACATTCATGCCATACATCTATACATACATAAACAGACACATATAAAGTATATGTGTATACCAACTATGTACACAGAATAATGACAGTAGCAAAAATGCTTCTGGCCAGGCATCAAAGAACGTTCTTCCTAAGGGTGGGAGGGTGGGACTGTAAGAACAAAGGCGAGATGAACACTCCACATGGAACGTTATGGTAAGTACATAACTTCTATATGTGATAGTGTTCAATCTCGCCGTTTGTTCTTACACATGGGTAGCGACCCTAGCTCCTAAATCCTGAGGAACTCACGGGAGGACGTTCTTGAGCACAGTGGAACCAAAGGTTGCCCTGTCCCTAGAAACCTTATCTACTTTATAATGAGAAATAAATGTATGTGGCTTAGACCAGGTAGCAGCCGCACAAATAGCATCCAGAGGTAGGCGAGCTGCATGAGCCAAAGACGTAGATATTGATCTTGTGGAATGTCCCTTGGGTTTGTTTAGAAGGGGTTGATTTGCAGAATCGTATACATAGATTATACAATCCGTTAACCACTTTGAAAGAGTTCTTTTGGTAACTGCAAGTCCTTTCCTGCTATCAGCAAAAGCCACAAAGAGTTGATCTGTTTTCCTGTGATCTTTTGTTCTATCCAAATAAAACCTTAGCTGTCTGTGAACATCCAATTTGTGTAACATATACTCCATTTTGTTGGAGTATTTTTTGAAGAAAGTGGGTAATTCAATGGACTGATTAATGTTGTTAATAGAACACACTTTAGGGAGGAAGGATGAATTGGTTCTAAGAGAAACTCTGTCAGAGTGAAAGATCAGATAAGGGTGCTTGATGGAGAGAGCCTGAAGTTCAGACACTCGTCTAGCAGAAGTAATGGCTACCAGAAAGAGAGTTTTCCAGGACAAAAATTTTAATGGGCAAGAAGAGGCAGGTTCAAAGGGGGGCAACATTAATTTAGATAGCAACAAGTTTAGACTCCAAGGTGACGTAGGAGATCTGACCGAGGTCTAATATGAAAAACTCCTTTTAAAAGGCTTTACAAAGTCTGTGAGCCATGATAGGAGCTCCACATTCTTCCACATGGAAATTGAAATGGCAGCCAATTGAACTCTTAGAGTAGCAGGAGAAGCACCCTGATGAAATAAGTCTGTTAAGAACTCTAAAATCTTATTCAAAGGAGCTGTAAAGGGATCAACGTGGTGTGTATTCGCCCAGAATACAAACCGTTTCCATTTGCTAGTATATGTTTTAGTAGTGGAAGCCTTATGAAGCCACTAATATATTCTGGACTGCTGGTGACAAGAGATCAGACCTGGCTAAGTTGGAATTGGAGCAGCCAAGCTGCTAGATGGAGTGACAGAAGCGGGATGGGGAACCCCTGACGAGTGAGTCAACAGATCCGGCTCTGGGTCCAGAATCCAGGGTCCCCGAATGCAGTGAATTTTCAGGAGGGAAACCAAAGCTGACGGGGCCAGAATGTAGCAGTGAGGATGATGGTCCTGTGAAGGTTCCTGGCTTTCTGGAGAAATTTGTATCAGAGGAAATGGAGGAAATGCGTACAGGAGTCCCGGGGCCAATCAGAAACCAGTGCGTCCTGGGGACTTCCCTGGAGGGTAATAGGGCAAAGTAGCTCCTGCATTTGGCGTTCATTGGAGACGCAAACAGGTCGCAGGAAGGCTGGCCCCATGTGCGAAAAATCCTTTTCGCCACTGACTGTTTCAGAGACCACTCGCGGTAGCAGAATTGCTCTGCTCAGCCTGTCGGCTATGACGTTGGATGACCCCGGGATGTGCGTTGCTATTAGAAAGCGACCCGTGGACTCTGCCCACTGCCAAATTCTCATGGCCTCTCTGCATAGTTGATAGGACTTGGTTCCCCTTGTTTGTTTATGTACCAGACTACCGACATATTGTCCGTCTGAACTGCAATAGTCCCTAGAGGAAGAAGGGGAGCAAAGTGTTGCAACGCTAGAAACACTGCCCTCAACTCTAGAACATTGATGTGCAGATTGTATTCCAAATTGGTCCATTCGCCTTGGACTGTCTGTCCCTGAAAGATGCCCCCCCACCCTATCAGGGAAGCGTCCGTGGTCACCGTAACTGTGGGCGTGGGTAATACAAACGGCCTACCCTGGGAAAGGTTGCACGTTTGGAGCCACCAGTTTAGATCTGTTTTGCAAGTCTTTGTTATGAGAATCTCGTGTGTTAGAGGTAGTTGCTGGAATGACCATTGAGCAAATAGCAGCCATTGTAGGACTCTCATGTGCAACCTTCCCAGGGAATTGCAATAAGGGAGGCTGACATGAGGCCCAACACCTTCAGTACTAGGTGTGCAGGAGATTTCCTTGACAAGAGTAGAAGGCGAATGTGAGTCTGCAGTGATGATATCCTTTCTGGGGAAGCCTCAGAATCAATTGGCGTGTGTTTAACTCTGCTCCTATGAACAAGATATTTTGTGATGGCTGAAGTAAGGATTTTCGAAATTTACGGAAATCCCTAGGTGAACACACAGTTGAAGAACATAGTCTCTGGCCTGCAGTAGTTGGCCGGTGGTGGCTGAAAGGAGCCAGTCGTCCAGATACGGAAACACCTGGAATCCCTGGCGTCTCAAGTGAGACGCTACCACTGCCATGCATTTGGTGAAGACCCTGGGGGCTGAGGTCAGACCAAAGGGCAGGGCTCGAAATTGAAAGTGACTGGCTCCCAGCCGAAGCGCAAATGATCTCTGGATGCCCTGGCCATTTTGATGTGGTAGTATGCATCCTCTAGATCTATTGAGCACATCCACTCGTCCTTCTGTAGAAATGGAAGGATCGATTGAAGCGTGTCCATTCGGAACTTTTCTTTCTTGACGAAAGTATTGAGGTAACTCAGGTCTAGAATGGGCCTCCAGTCCCCTGTTTTCTTTGGAACTAAAAAGAACCTTGAGTAAGTCCCGAATCCTTGCTGGTCCGCTGGGACTGGCCGGATGACTCTTTTTCTAACAACTTTGAAATTTCTAAAGCTGCTGGCTCTCAGATGGGGTACATCTGGGAGTCTTTTCTTTGGAATGGGATAGGATAGGAAGGGTATGGTGTAACCTCTGGTAACTACGCTTTTACCCAATTGTCTGTAGTTATATCTTGCCAGGCCTGAGGGTATAAAGCTAGCGACCCCGACTGCCTCCAGAGCAGGACAGTCGGGCCTCCTCTCAGGAGTGCTGGAAAGGTTTACCAGGGAGTGTTTCCTGTCACCTTGATGTTGCGGACCCCTCTGCCGCCAGGCGGCGTCTTCCACCTCTGCCCCTCCTCTGCCTCTAGAGGGGCATCACCCTGTGTGCCGGAAAGACCCTTGGTTTTGTTTCGAAACCACATTTTCCCACCGCGTTGCCCTTTGGGGTACGGTCTGGTTGGGGTGGAAAACGGACTCCGACAGCAGACAGAGTCTTTCCCTCTTGTTCACACCGGTAAGGGTCTCCTTTACCTTGGGGCCAAAAAGAGTGGCACCGTCAAATGGGGCGTTTGTAAAGGAAGACTTGAAGGCTTCCGCAAAGGAGCATAGGCGCATCCAGGATTGTCTATGAAGAGCAATCGCTGAAGCTGCTGCCCTACTCGAACCTTCGGCTGCGAGGAAATCAGCCTCATGGACGAGTTAACAATCGATGTTAGGGTATTAACTTGCGCTGTCACTTTCTCTGAGACAGCTGCATCTGTAGCACCCTGGAGGGTATCTCCCAACTCTTTGACTAGATCCCTCTGCAGACGTGTAAAATGGGTCAAATAGTTCAGGGACCGCATGGAAAAAGCCGCTGAACTAAAATGCGCTTCCCATATCTATCCATCGTCCTAGAATCTTTATTAGGCGGATGGACAGGCGAAGAAGACTCCGACATCTCCTTTTCGTGGCTGCAGCCACCACCATAGCGTCTACTGGAACTCCTTTAGTAAGGTAGGACTTATCCTGAGGTGCTGTGATGTACTTGTTGGTTTCCTAGGAACAGGTTCCACTGTGTCAGGAGCCTCCCGCCCTTGAGCAATAAGTTCCATTAGTTCGTCGAAGGGCGGAGTGACCCAGGAGGAGGAAGGCGAGCACCAAATGCCTTCAGCAGAACTGACTCATCCTCAGAAGGGGAAGGGACTGCCAGTCACCTCTCTGTTTCAGGATCTCCAAAATGTCTGAAAAGAGACATCTTCTGAAGGTGACTTAGGGGACCCTCTGACTCATCTAAGTCAGTATCAGATGTTATGGATTCCTGTGGAGAATCCAAGTGTCTCCTCTTACACAGTCTCTTCCTAGGGACTTCCTCGTGGGAGCATCCAAGAAGCCTCGGAGGAAGAGGGGCACCTCCAGGGTGGCTGAGACACTGGTGCCCGACGCTTGGATGTGGCCGTGGGTGCAGATGAAGACAAAGGCCCTTTATGGGAGGAGAAACTGCTTCCACTGATGTGGTTGTCTGGGTAGACAACACCTTCCTCATCAGGTCGAGCTCCCGGGTCCCGCATCGAAGAGTCTCCCGGTTCGAAGAAATGGGAAGAATCCCGACACGGGCACGAAGGCATTGACCCGAGGACGGAGCGAATCGATCCGTGCGAGGCCCGAGGGAGAGTCGGAACCGACACGCCGGTTCGACTCTCTGCCCCGAACCAAGAACAGACCGTCGGCTCCGAGACTCCGGTACGGTCCCGGAGTCGAGGTGAGGGAACAGACCGAGAAAGGACGGCTCTGGACCGAGGGCTCCACAATCAGCAGATCAGCCTCTTCCGGCTCCAAAGACTGTATCGGTCTCGGAGGAGGAATGGATGGAGATACAGGAAGGCCTTCAAGTTTCGACACCAGCTGGGTGGAAACCGAAATAAGTTTAGAGAGGGCGCAAAGCGCCAGCAGCTACTGCATCACACGATCCACATCGACATCCGAAAGTTTGGAGGAAGAACGGGTCAAGGAACCAAGACGGAGCCGACCTCAATATGGCGAAGGAGGGAGCTCCATCACGGTTCCAAGACTCGAGGCTCAGGAACCGACACCAGTTGAACACTCGGCCCGAAGTCTGTGGAACCGGTGATCTAACCTTTGAAGAAGAGCTCGGAGCCGATGACTTGGGCTCCGATGTCTTCGATTCCTTAGAGGACTTGATGCCTGGTCAGAAGCATCCAAAGCCTCTTGGAAAGCTGGTTTCAAAGACCCCTGTCCATTAGTTTCCTCGCCTATCTGTCATGACCCTCCCACTGAAAGAGTGACAGATGGAGCAATCCTCTTGTAAGTGGAGAGGGCCAAGGCAGTAGACACAGGAACTATGGTTGTCAGTGACCGACATTTTTTGGCCACACTGACAACGCTTGAAACCAGACTTTGCCTTCTCAGACATTGTAGGTAATAAACAATTCCAGAAACAAATACACAGTCAAATCCGGGAAAATAGTCACAATCAGGTAAATGTCAAATCCGGTATAAATTTGTCTCAATATAGTAGTATATGGGAAGGGTGTAGGCCCCGATACAAAAATACCGATAAAAAGGTTAACGGTACCAAAGAATTACGGAACCACAACACAATCACACTAGGTAATACTGACAATATCAAGTTAAATAGAATTCTCAATAAAATACAACAAAAAGTTATATCTTAGCTTAGAAAACCCTCGAGCTAGCTCCCAACGATGCGAATGCAGCAGCGGCAAACTAGATCTGAGGTAAAGGCAGAGGGGGATTGTGGGTATTAGATTGTCTCGAGCTTCTTCTCGATGCAGAGCTTGCAAGAGGCCGGCACGGAGCCGAGGATCGGCTCCGAACCCATGTGTAAGAACAAACGGCGAGATTGAACACTATCACATTAAGTCTCTATCTATCTGAGAGAGAATTCAAAATTTCATTTTTAACATCTGAGAGATTTTAAGAACACAACTAAACAAATCTCCTCAAAACAGTTCCAATGGCAGCTGCATCAGCGGACTCATATGAACATTTCAAACAATTGGTAGCCACTTGAGGTTCAGAGGCAACTTAAGTACATACAGCAGATTTATCCTTAGAAGAGGAGACAGATGCCAAATTATTATTCATATTCTCAAGAGGCAAGCATAGACTTCAACATATAAGCTTGACAGAGACAGCTGAAATGCCTAAAGTAGAGTTGTGTACCTACCATAAATGTAGATGTTCGAGTGTATTCACTGTTGCAGTCATTACAATTGGGTTATCCTGCTGGCAGGCTACATGCAGTCGGCCTGAATTCCAAAGTCCTGGTCCGGCGTTGGTTGCTGTCGCCTCCTCCCTGATGTCAGTGCGCCAGGGGTATAAAAGATGCAGCAGACGCCATTTTCTTCAGTTTTTCTTGCCCCAGATGTCAGGTGCCCCCAAAAGAGTAGGCTAATTTATGCCAATAAACATGCATGCAGTAAAGTAAACTCTTCCTTCATCTACAAGCAAATACACCACATAGGTTGTATAGAATAGAGAAGTACAGATAAGTCCCAGCTAAGGAAAGGGGGATGGTGGGTGGCTAACCTGGACTGCAACAGTGAATACACTCGAACATCTACATTTACGGTAGGTACACAACTGTACTATGTTCATCATGTTTCACTGTTGCAGTCATTACAATTAGGTTGAATCCCAAAGCTAAGGTTGGGAGGCTGGGGCTAAATAGGATTAGGAGAGGCTATGAGGCCCTGCAGAACTGCAGTGGCAAAGTCTGCCCTGGATTTAGAGTAGAGAGGTAAGTGATAGTGCTTTGTAAAAGTGTGCACTGAACTCCAAGTTGCAGCCTCTAAGATGTCTTTGGTTGGTACTCCTCTGAGGAAGGCTGCTGAAGTGGCTGCTGCTCTGGTTGAATGTGGCCTAATGCCCTTAGGCACTGATTTGCCATGCTGTGAATAGCAGAAACGAATGCGGTGACCTATCCACTTTGACATACATAGTCTGCTTTGAGATAGCCTTTCCTTGTGAACCTGCAGCATATGCCACTAGAAGTTGTTCAGTCTTTCTGAAAGCTTTGGTTCTGTCCAAGTAGAAGCGTAGCTGCCTGTGAATGTCCAAAGAATGCAGAAGTCTCTCACCCTTATTCTGTGGGTTTGGATAAAAAGTAGGCAAATGAATTGTTTGGTTCAAGGCCACACTGGACACTACCTTAGGCATAAATGTCGGGTTTGTCCTCAGAGAAACCCTGTCAGGATGGAAAATGATAAAAGGTTCCACAGTCACGAGTGCCTGTAACTCTGAGACTCGTCTTGCAGAGGTTATTGCTAGGAGCAGAGCTGTTTTCCAGGATAAGAATTTTATATCAGCTGTAGAGGCTGGCTCAAAAGGAGGCAGTGTGAGTTTTTCCAAGACATAAAGTACAGTTTTGTACCTACCATAAATGTAGATGTCCGAACTGGATAGCATCTGCAGTCATAACAAATGGGTTGTCCTGTCGTCAGGCAGCCCTTCGGTCAGCCTGACTCCAAAGTCTGGGTCCGGCTTCGGCAGATGTCGCACTTCACCCGACGTCATCTCTGCTGGTCTTCGGGTATAAAGGCATCAGCCGACACCATTTTCCTCAGTGTTTCTTGCCCCAGATGCCAATTGCACTCTTGGAAAGCTAAATTTTGGATAAATGCCAATGTTTCCAAAATAGTAGAAGGCAAATACAAAAAATAAACATGTATGTACATATATACAAACAAATACACCATAAGAGACTCCCCCCCCCAGCTAGCTATTAGGAGGGCAAATACCCTAGGAGTACCGCAGAGGGGAAGGAGGGAGGGTAATCCTGACTGCAGATGCTATCCAGTTCGGACATCTACATTTATGGTAGGTACAAAACTGTACTATGTCCTTCATGGATGCATCTGCAGTCATAACAAATGGGTAGAATACCATAGCCAAACTAGGGGAGGAGGAATAATAATTATGGTGTAGTCAGGATCCCTTGCAGTACAGCAGTGGCAAACCCTGCTCGGGATCTAGAATATAGAGGTAAATTATAATGCTTGGCAAATGTATGCACGGAGGTCCAAGTAGCCGCCTCAATAATGTCCTTGGTTGCCACTCCTCTTAAGAAAGCTGTGGTAGTGGCTGTAGCCCTTGTAGAATGAGGTCTTATGTTCTGTGGAATTGGTTTTCCATGGTAGGAGTAACAGAATCTTATGCAATTTCCTATCCATTTGGAGATTGTCTGTTTGGAAATTGCTTTTCCTTCCCTTCCTGTTGCATAGGCTACAAAGAGCTGGTCAGTTTTTCTGTTACCTTTGGTTCTGTCCAGGTAGTAGCGTAACTGTCTGTGTACATCCAAGGTATGCATTATTCTTTCACCTGTGTTTTGTGGATTGGGAAAGAAGGTAGGTAGGTGGATTGCCTGGTTTAAAGACACTCTGGATACCACCTTAGGCATAAATGTAGGATTAGTTCTCATGGACACCCTATCTTGATGGAAGATTAGGAAGGGTTGCACTGCCATTAAGGCCTGTAGTTCCGAAACCCTCCTTGCTGAAGTAATAGCCAGTAGGAAAGCAGTTTTCCATGACAGGTGTTGTAGATCTGCTGTTGCTGCTGGTTCAAACGGAGGGAGTGTCAACTTTTCTAGTACAAAGTTCAAGTCCCATGCTGATAATGGTGGTTTCCTAGGAGGTTTTACATTCTTGATCCCACTGAGAAACTGCCTGAGTAGAGGATGTGAGAAGACAGGAGGATCAAAGCTGTATTCTGCTGAAATAGCTGATGCATGTATCTTGATGGAGGAATAGGACAGGCCTGTATGTAGAAGCTCTGCCAAGTACTCCAGGATGTTAGCCATATCTATGTTTGACACATCTTTTCCTCTTTCAGTACTCCAAATGACGAACCTTTTCCATTTTCCTGCATAGTTCCTTCTTGTAGAAGGTCTGCGGGCTTCAAGGATAATGTCTTTAACCCTTTGTGAAAGGTCTGGGTTAGTTACTGCTATGTGATGTTCCAGGCAGTCAGTTGCAAGGTTTTTAGGTTTGGATGTATGATGTTGTAGTTGTTCTGAGTTAACATCAGAGGCATCAGGGGTATTGACCACATTTTCTCCCGAGACATGCTCCTCAGCAATGGGTACCAGTGTTGTCTTGGCCAGTTCGGAGCTATCAGAATTATTCTTGGACGTTCCTCTTTGATTTTCAGTAGTACCTTGTGCATCAAGGGAACAGGTGGGAATGCATATGCTGTCAGGCCTTTCCAGCTGAAGGATAGAGAGTCCACCTTCCATGCAAGTGGGTGGAATGTCCTTGTGCAGAATTTTTTGAGCTGGTGATTTTGTGGGGAAGCGAATAGATCTATTTGTGGCATTCCCCATTTCTTTGTGATGGCCTTGAAGATGTCCGGGTGTAGCATCCATTCGTGAGCATCCGAGGTGGTTCTGCTTAAAATGTCTGCTAGGGTGTTCTCTTTTCCCAGTACAAATATTGCCTGTAACTGGATGTTGTAGCTGAGAGCCAGATTCCAAAGGTCCAAAGTCATTCTGCATAGGGGGTAAGAGTGAGTGCCTCCCTGTTTGTTGATGTACCACATGACTGTGGTGTTGTCTGTCCTTATCATCAAATGGCCTTCTTTGAGGAATGGTCTGAATTTTAGGATTGCCAGTTTTACTGCCAGCATTTCTTTTTGGTTTATGTGCAGGTGCAGCTGGTCCTGGGTCCACAGTCCTTGTACGCATTTGTCCAGCATGTGTGCCCCCCATCCTAGGTTTGAGGCATCCGTTGTGATGGTTTGGTTTGCTCGAAAGTTGTGGAAGGGTAAGCCTGGGTTTGACTGGCATGCCCGAGCCCACCATAGGAGCTCCTGTTTTAAGCATGGGATTAGTGGTATTTCTGTTTCTAAGCTGTGCCTGTGTTGAGACCATAAATTCTTTAGGTACCACTGTAACTTTCTCATATGCAGTCTGGCATGTGGGACCAAGATTATGCATGATGCCATGAAGCCCAAGGCCTGCAGAACTTTTCTTGCTGTTAGTTTGTTCTGCTTTGTTAATGCCAAGAAGTAAAGAGGGAGTTCTTTTGTTTTTCTGCAGTTAGGAATGCCATCTGTTTTACTGTGTCCAATTCCGCCCAAGAAGGTTCTTGTCTGGGATGGTATCAGTCTTGACTTTTGAAAATTGACTGTGTATCCCAGGGCTTGTAGCAAGTAAATGACCCTTTGTAAATCTGTTGTCAGCTTGCTTTTGTTGTCCGCTTGTAACAGGCAGTCGTCCAGGTATGGATAAATTTGGATTCCCTGTACTCTGCAGTGAGCGATTACTGATGCCAGGCATTTTGTGAATACTCTGGGCGCAGTAGATAAGCCAAAGGGCAATGCTGAGAATTGATAATGCTCAGATCCTGCAAGAAATCTGAGGTATCTTCTGCAATTTGGTCGAATGGGGACGTGCAGGTATGCCTCCTTGAGATCTAGAGTTACCAGCCAACACTCCTTGCCCAGCATGGGAAGAAGTTGCTGTAGGGTCAGCATTTGGAATTTTGGGACAATGATGTATGTGTTTAAGATGGACAGGTCGAGAATAGGTCTCCAGTTTTTTTCTTTTCTTGGTACTAGGAAGAGTCTGGAGTAGAATCCTTTGCCCTGTTCTGTTATTGGTACCCTTTCCACAGCTCTCATCTTTATTAATTCTGCTGTCTGGTGCAGGGCTTCTATTTTTTGATTTGGGGGCAGGTTTGGCATTCCTCTCTTTACTGGTAAGGTGTGGAAGTGGAACCGGTAGCCTTGGTCTATGGTTTGCAAAATCCACTTGTCTTTTGTAATATATTGCCAATTTTTCGAGAATAAGGCTAACTTTCCGCCTAATGGTGCTGCTATTTGCTCCTTGGTAGGCGGAGTCAGAGTCAAGTCACTGTGATTGTCCTGTTGCAGTGGCAGTGGTTGCATCTGTGCCTCGGTTATTGCCTTGCCACTGTCTTCCTCTGTAGGCACCTCCTCTGGATTGATTTCTGCCCCTAGAGCGTCTGTTCCTGCCCCTTTGGGATCTTGTGGAGTCAGGAAAGGACCAATTTTTGGCAGGCCAGTTCCTGCTAAACCTTGGGGGCTGAACCTGTAAGAAATCTTTAACTGTTTGTACAGATTTTGCCTTCTCTTCCATTTTTTTCATTACCTGCTGGGCAGGTTCCCCAAATAGACTGGCCTTATCCATAGGAGCATCCAATAACTTAGCTTTAACATGATCCGGCAAGACCTGTTCTTTCAACCATGCATGCCTTCTTATCACTGTGCCAGTCATGACTGATCTAAATGAAGCCTCCAGTGCATCATAGCCACATTTTAAAGAATGGTTACTAACCTGTTGGATGTTATTCACCATTTCTAATACATATTTCTTATCTAAAGATTCATCAGAGGACAGCTTTTTAATTAACTGATCAAGCATAAACTCTTGGTATTGGATCATGTGAAACTGACAGTTTAAAGCTCTAGCAGAGAGAGTAGCAGAGGTGTAGACTTTTTTCACCCATCTCTCTAAGGACCTGGATTCCCTTTCAGAGGGAATAGGGTTTTTTGCTGTCGTCGAGCCTACTGCCTTAGGGCCCTGGGCTATAGTTTCGGGGTCAGCCAGTGGGGCCTTGTATAGGTGGTGATGAGTGTCTGGCACCCTGTAAAATCTATCTGGTTTGGCAGGGGCTGGAGGTAAAGAATCAGGAGCAGTGCAGACATCATTAAATGCATCGTCCACAACAGATAGGACAGGAGGTATAGCTAGGGGCCTATGTTGTGGTAAGTGCAGAAAAGTCCTAAGCCTTTTTCTTGAATCCGAGAAATCTTGTCCCTGCCATTGGAATTGTTCTCTCATGGCATGTAAGGTTTCCCCAAAGGAGAATTCCTCTGGTGGAGAGGCAGCTGGAATGGATTCTTCAGCATCTGAATCTTCATAATTGGAAAAGGAGCCTCTGGCTGGTCTGTAATGTCTGAGTCATCCGCAGAATCATCAGAGGACACAGGCTCGGGGCTCTGCTCTAGGTCTCTTTCTGGGGCTGAGAGGCCCTGTCTGGGTGAGATTGGGATCCCTAATTAAGGATATTAAATCTTCTGCCAGAGTAAGCATTTGAGAACTAGAAGTGGGCCTGAGTGAGGGTGGTTTAACAGGCACTGATTTAGCTGATTTGGCTGCTTTAGCCCTGGCAAAGGCCTTAATAGACATGGCTGCAGGAGGCCTAGCAGCACCACGTGCTGGGGTAGAGATATCCAAGGGGATGGTGTCTGATAGATCAGTAGGAACCACAGTTGTAGGCAAAATTTCTGAGGCTGATTCAGATAAGGAAGCAGGAGCCTCAGTAGTAGTCATGGATTCGGCTGAAGATTGACCAGTTTTCTCGGTTTCGGCCGAAACAGAGACACTCGCGGCTTGCTTAACCATGGTTTCGGCCGAAACCGCGGACCGCGAGTGTCGGTCTTTTTCTTTGCGTTTTTTAACAATTTGGGTAGTCGGAGGATCCGACGGCATAATGTATGCAAAATCTGAGCCGAAAAACTGTTCAGCAAACTCCGACCGATGCCAAAGCGTTCGTCGGTTGAAGGAAGCACAGGCCGAACAAGCTGCTACGTCGTGGTCTGGGCCTAAGCAAGGCAAACAGTAAGAGTGGAAATCTTTATGAGGTATTTGTTTCCCACAAGTTAAACAGTTATTGACTTTTTCTGACATCGGCTGAGGCAAGAAAGAGTCCCCAACGGGGTACTTAGCTTTTTAGATGTCTTCGAAGTAGTATTCGGTAGTAGTAATCTCTGGATCTGACCGACCGGCACTTGCGAACAGCTTCTGCTTCGGGCGCCACGCGGCAAGAAAGACTGGGGAAAATGGTGTCGGCTGATGCCTTTATACCCGAAGACCAGCAGAGATGACGTCGGGTGAAGTGCGACATCAGCGAGCGGACCCAGACTTTGGAATCCGGCTGACCGAAGGGCTGCCTGACGACAGGACAACCCATTTGTTATGACTGCAGATGCATCCATGAAGGACATTTGAGGTCCCATGCAGGTATTGGTGCTCTCCTTGGGGGTCTTATGTTTTTGGCCCCTCTGAGGTACTGCCTTAGTAATGGATGAGAAAAAATAGTTGGTTCTGTATTGTAATGAGTTGAAATAGCAGAAGCATGAATCTTAACTGATGAAAAGAATAGGACTTTGTCCATCATCTCAGTTAAGTACTGCAAAATCTGAGGAATATTTGGTACAATCGTGTCAATTCCTTGTGCCTGGTTCCAAGCACAGAATCTCTTCCATTTTTCTGCATAAGATTTTCTGGTGCTAGGCCTCCTGGCCTCCAAAATGACATCCATCACCGCTTTAGAGAGAGGTGTGTTTTGAATGGTTACATTATCCGCCATGCTGCCAGATTTAAGGTACTGAGTTGGCTGTGCAGGATCTGTTTTGTTGGGTCAATAAGTGAGGAATTTGAGGCAATGTCCAGGCTGGGCATTGAGACAAGTTCTTTAGGACTGGGTACCAGTGCTGGCGGGGCCAGTCTGGGGCAATCAGTATAATTTTTGGCTTTTCTTGTCTGATCTTTAGGAGTATCTTGAGGAGGAGAGGGAGTGGAGGAAAGGCATACACTGTTAAGTTTTCCAGCTGAAAGATAGAGCATCCACTTTCCATGATTGGTTGTGTTAAGTCCTTGTGCAGAATCTCTGTAGTTGGCAGTTGTGAGGGGAGGCAAATAGGTCTATGTCCGGGCATCCCCAGTTCCTTATCATGCTGAAGACTTGTGGATCCAATGTCCACACGTGGGGATCCATAAGGTTTCTGCTTAGTTCGTCTGCCAGAGTATTTGCCTTTCCTGGCAGGAATTGTGCTTGCAGATGTACTTGGTAAGTCAATGCTGTGTCCCACAAAGTCATGGCTAGTCTGCAGAGGGGGTAGGAATGTGTGCCTCCCTGCTTGTTTATGTACCACATGACTGTAGTATTGTCCGTCTATCAATAGTTGTCCTGGATGAAGTAGATCCTTGAAGGCTGTCAGGGCATTCTGAACAGCTAGCATCTCTTTCTGATTGATATGTAGATGCATTTGGCTTGCAGACCATGTGCCCTGAATACATCTTCCTGCCATATGGGCCCACCAGGCATAATCTGATGCATCTGCTGTTAATGTCTGCCCGGCTGTGGGTAAAGTGAAAGACTGTCCCTTGTTGCGATGACAGGCCTTTGCCCACCATCAAAACTCCTGTTGCAGGCAGGGAATGAGGGTAATTATTGTTTCCAGGCTGTGGCAATGTTGAGTCCAAACACTTTTTAGATACCATTGTAGTTTCCTCATATGCAGTTTTGCATATGGAATTAGTAGAATGCAGGATGTCATGAAGCCCAATGCCTGGAGAATTTTTCTTGCAGATAACTGGGTCTTTGTTGCCAACATTTTGAAATAAGTAGTCAGTTGTCTTTGTTCATCTGGCGTGAGATAAGCCATCTCGGCAGTTGTATTTAAGCTTGCACCCAGGAATATTATCTCTTGAGAGGGTACTAGTTTTGATTTCTTTTCGTTTACTGTGTATGCTAGGCATGTTAGTAATCTTTTTACAAATGCCAGATGCTGTAGTAGAATGTCCTTGTTCTCTGCTTGAATAAGGCAGTCGTCCAAGTAAGGATATATTTGTATTCCTCTTTGTCTGCAAAATGCAATTAATGGTGCCATGCATTTTGTGAAGACCCTGGGCGCAGTAGATAAGCCAAAGGGCAGTGCAGAGAACTGGTAGTGCATTGAGCCAGCTAAAAATCTGAGGTATCTTCTGCATGAGTGTCTGATTGGGACATGCAGGTATGCCTCTTTTAGGTCTAAAGTCACAAGCCAAGCCTTCTTGCCCAGCATGGGCAGAAGCTGCTGCAGAGTCAACATTCTGAATTTTGGAATATCCAGAAATGTGTTTAGAATAGACAGGTCCGGTATTGGTCTCCAGGCTTTGTCCTTTCTGGGCACCAAGAACAGTTGAGTAAAATCCTAGTCCCTGCTCTTGCTGTGGTACTCGCTGAATGGCCCTCATGTCCATGAGGGATGAAACTTGTTTTTGTGCCTCTGCCCATTGATTGTGTGGCAGGTCTGGCATACCGTTTGCCCTTGGCAGGATGTGAAAATGGAACCTGTAGCCTTGTGACACTATATTCAAGACCCATTTGTCCTGGGTGATCATGTGCCAATTTTGTGAAAAAAGTGCTAGTTTTCCCCCTAAAGGAGCTGCCAGAAGATAAATGCTTGGTGCTGGCAGGGAAAAGTCATTGAGACTGTTTCCTATATGGCTGTGACTTCTCTTCTCCGCTTTTAGAGGTAGAAGCACCCCATTGTTTAGACCTGTATGAGCCTTGGGGTTGGGATCTGCCTCTGGGGCGTCTGTATCTGCCTCTTTGTGGCCTGACACTGGAAAGGACCAATTCTTTGTAGGCCAGTTCCTGCTAAATCTGGGAGGCTGTACCTGTAAGAAATCCTTGACTGTTTGCATAGATTTAGCTTTGTCCTCCATTTTCTTCAACACCTCTTCTGCTTCAACACCAAACAAGGTATCATGCTGTAATGGAGCATCTAATAATTTTGCTTTAACATGATCAGGTAGATTCTGTTCCTTTAACCAAGCATGCCTCCTAATGACAGAATCCGTAACAGCGGCCCTGCAGGAGGCCTCCAGAGAATCAAAACCACATTGCAAAGTATGCTTTCCCACTTGTTCAGCTGCATGCAATAAATCCTGCATTTCTTTGTTTTCTGCACATTCAGAATTTGTCAACATTTTCTGTTTAAGTAGTGACATAAGATATTGCTGATATTTAAGCATATGAAACCGACAATTTAAAGCCCTTACAGCCAAGGTAGCAGAAGTGTAAATCTTTTCCTCCATCTGTCCAGTGCCCTTGAATCCCTAATCAGAGGGGAAAGGGTTTTTTGCAGTGGAAGCCTTGACCCCTTTGGGACCCTGAGAGATGGTTTCTGGATCCGTAGCAGGGTTTTTATACAGAAATTTATGTGAATCAGGAACCCTGTAGTATCTGTCTGGCTTAACAGGAGCTGGTGGTAAAGAGTCAGGAGTTAGTCTGGACTCTAAAAATACATCATCTACAATGTCTAAAACAGGAGGAATAGCAAGGGGCCTGTGCTGAGGTAGTAAAAGAAAATCTCTGAGCCTTTTCTTAGATTCTGAGTAATCTTGGCTCTTCCAGTGGAAGTGCTCCCTCATAGTATGCAGGGTCTCCCCAAAAGAATAATCCCCAGGAGGAGAGGCTGAAGGGATAGATTCTTCAGCATCAGAATCCTCATAGGGAGGAAGAGAGTATTCCTGTTCAGAAGAGGAATCAGAGGAAATGGAAACCTGACCTGAAGATTCATATTCTGTCTCTTGCCTAGGCCTCTTATCAGGAGGGGGGATGGGTACCACTGATCAAGGTAATTAGGTCTTCGTCTATTTTAAGCATGTCCAGGGGAATGTTGTACTTGTTTCTTTGTCTTTAGAGGTGCTTTAGTCTTTGCCTTTGAAGCTGAAGTCGTTTTCGAAAATGGCAAAGTACCGAAGTGGCCAAGCGAATTCTTTCCCAGGGAAAGAATTCACTTAACAGCCGCTTTGATATTTTCCGTTTTCTGCCTTTTAAGTTTGATCACGACGCATTCAAAAGAATGTGTCTTTGGTCTTCTAATATAGACACTAATAATAATATTAAAATGATATTCAGTAAGTAAAGAGTTATAGGCCCCTAAATTTGCTTAGTCCGTTTGCTAAGGCTATGGAAAATGTAATGCATATAACTGTGTAGGCCTGAAAACACCCTCAGAAGCAGATACCTGCTCAGCGGCTCCGGGCCCATCTGAGGGAATAGTTTCCGAGGGTCCAATACCTTGGGTTTCCAGTGGCCTAGTCGGCTCCATGTGGGAGTCAGAAGCGGCCTGTGGCTCTGAGGTAGCGGGCGTCAGGGACTGCGAAAGCGCCTCACTGAAAACCGGCGACTGGCTTAGCCGAAGTCTTGTCGGTTTTGGACCTCGGATGCCTGTCCTTTTCTTTATCTTTGCACTTTTTATAAATTCCGGTAGTCGGCTGTTCCGATGGCATTATATAATTAAATCTTCTGCAAAATAATGAAATGCAAAATCGTACAGACGCTTAACAGTGCGTTGGTTAAATCTAGCACAAAACCGACAACTAGCAACGTCGTGGTCAGGGCCTAGGCAAGGAATACAGTAAGAATGAAAATCCTTATGAGGTATTTGCTTCCCCACAAGAAATACAATTATTAACTTTTTCTAACATTGGTCTGGAACAAGAAAAAAGTTTCCCCAATGGGGTACTTAGCTTTAATGAAGACTTCGGATCTGAAATTCAAACTTGAAAATATCAGGAGTCGGCCGACCGGCACTTGCGAACTGCTTTTGCTTCGGGCACCACGCAGCAAAAAAGACTGAAGAAAATGGCGTCGGCTGCATCTTTTATACCCCTGGCACACTAACGTCAGGGTGGAGGCGACAGCAACAGTTGTCTGACCAGGACTTTGGAATTCAGGCCGACTGCGGATAGCCTGCCAGCAGGATAACCCAATTGTAATGACTGCAACTGTGAAACACGATGAACATCTACAGTTACAGAGGAATATCTCCAATCTATCAAAAGCCTTACCATCCTTGTCAAAAGAAGAGGGATTAGTATTAATCAAATGATCAGTAGCAGCTGTGTTTACTAAAGCAGCAGTTGCTGTGTCAGACAAACTTTATACAACCTATTTTCTTGGGGCAGCAGGGTGGCTGTCAGACAAGTTACAGATTGTGACAAAAACATCCTCCAGATCTCAACATAAAAAAATCAGGTTCGATTTTGGAAACTGTGGTTAAAATAAGTCATAAAACTTTAGAGGCTAAAAAAAATACTGATTTTCCAACTAAAACAACCAACTCAGTCTAAGATATTCCTTCAAAGGGACTGGCCAAAACCATACTCTCTGAAGAAGCTGAATCAAAAACTTGGGGAGACAATACAAAATCTATCCGTTCATAATCATTTTGAGGTTGAAAATCTTGAATCTCTTCATAAAATAAAGAATCTCTTTTACCAGAAACAGCCATACTAGCAGGGTCAAGAGTCTGAACTAAATGGAGCTAAGTCCAATAACTCACCCTTGTCCAGGGTAACTAAGGCAGGAGAGGAGATCTTAAGTTTTTTTTTTTCTTTCTGACAGGTATTTTTCAAGGAACAGACAGTACAGTTTTGTACCTACCATAAATGTAGATGTTCGAGGATTCCCTTGCTGCAGTCAATACCAGGCTGGCCGGGTCGTGGCTCTTCTTACTAGACTGACAGGCGTATCCAGGTACTAATGCGCATGACCGGCGTCATTTCCTCAGTCTTTTCTTGCCCCAGATGTCAGAAGACCCAAAAAGACAAGTCCCAAAAACAACCTGCACCAATAAACATGTACAATATATACAGTAATATATATACAAAAATATAAGCATGTAAAGGCACCTACACAACCACCCTGAAACACAGAGGGGAAGGAGGGAATTGGACTAACATCTACATTTATGGTAGGTACAAAACTGTACTATGTTCTCTGCCTTTCCTTGCTGCAGTCCTGACTATTGGGTAGAATCCCAAAGCAGAGGTAAGGGAGGCTGGCAAATTATAAAGTAGCAGGAGCTGACAACATGCCTTGTAAAACAGCTGTGGCAAAACCAGCTCTAGACTTAGAGTATATAGGCAGGTGATAATGCCTAGAGAAAGTATGCACTGAACTCCAAGTAGCTGCTTCCAGAATATCCTTAGTTGCCACCCCTTAGAAATGCTGTTGAAGTGGCAGTAGCCCTAGTGGAATGAGGCCTAATCCCAGCTGGAACCTCTTTGCCATGATGGGAATAACAAAATGCAATGCAAAAGCCAATCCACCTAGAAATAGTTTGTTTTGACACAGGTTTGCCCTGTGAACTTAAAGCAAAAGAAACAAGTAACTGCTGAGACTGCCTTAAAATCTTAGTCCTGCCCAAATAATAACGCAATTGCCCGTGTACATCTAAAGTGTGCAAAATCTTTTCCCCTTTATTTTGAGGATGTGCAAAAAAATGAATAGTTTGGTTTAAAGCCACACTAGAAACCACCTTAGGCATAAAGGAAGGATTAGTACGTGTGATACCCTGTCCTTATGGAAAATCAAAAGGGCTCTACTGCCATAAGGGCCTGCAACTCAGACACCCTTCTTGCAGAAGTAATAGCCAACAGAAAAGCCGTCTTCCATGACAAATATTTCAATTCAGCAGTAGCTGCCGGCTCAAAAGGTTGTAGAGTAAGTTTTTCCAACACAAAATTGAGATCCCAAGCAGGAGTAGGAGCTCGGGGTCTTATATTCTTTGCCCCTCTAAGAAACTGCTTGAACAAAGGATGAAAACAAAGGTGGGTCACAATCATAGTGAGCTGAAATTGCTGCAGCATGAATCTTTATGGAAGAGAAGACAAACCTTTGTCCAATAACTCAGTAAGATATTGAAGAGCCACACTCAAATTAGGCTCTGAAATCTCCAAATTCTTTGCTGTACACCAAAATAAAAATCTCTTCCATTTTCTCCTAGTACTAGGCCTTCTAGCTTCCATAATCACATTTAAAACTTGTTGAGGAAGCTGAGACCTTCCATGTTTCAACACAGAATATGCCAAGCTGTGAGATGGAGAGATTGAAGCTTGACATTGAGCAGATGACCGTCCTTCTGAGATAACAGATGAGGAATCAGAGGTAAAGGCCATGGAGGCTTCTTTACAAGACTCCTTAGAAGTGGGTACCAGTGTTGCGAGGCCAATCTGGAGCTATCAAAATCATCCTTGGCCTGTCCTGTCTGACCTTTAGTAATACCTTTGGAAGAAGAGGTGGAAAAGCATAGACATGAAGGTTTTTCCAACTGAAAGACAGAGCATCCACTTTCCAAGCTGTGTGATGAAACCCCTTTGTGCAATACTTTGGCAGCTGGTGGTTTAGTGGAGAAGCGAACAGATCTATGTCTGGAGTTCCCCATGACACTGTCAATTTCTGAAATACATGAAGATCCAGTTTCCACTGTGGGGATCCATGATTTGTCTGCTTAATACATCTGCTAGGGAGTTCTGTGCTCCTGGCAGAAACTGAAGAGTCAGTTGCAGGCTTACGCAGTCTCCCATAAAATCATTGCTTGCCTGCATAGAGGATAAGAATGTGTTCCCCTTGCTTGTTGATGTACCACATGACAGTTGTGTTGTCTGTCAGAATCAACACCTGCCCTGGAAGAAGTAACTCCTTGAACGCCATCAATGCAAACTGGACTGCTAACATCTCCTTCATGTTGATATGTAGATGCTGTAGTCTGGCAGGCCACTTGTCTTGTATCCACTTTCCATTTAGATGAGCTCCCCAAGCAGTGTCCGAGGCATCTGTCGTTCAGAGAGTCCCTTGTTTAGGTGACATTCCTGAGCCCACCACAAGAATTCCTTTTGAAGGCAAGGTATTATTTGAATGACAGTGTCCAAATCTTGGCAGTGCTGTGTCCATACATTTTTGAGATACCATTGCAGCTTCCTCATATGCAGTTTGGCATTGGGAAGCACCAGAATACAAGATGCCATGAACCCTAATGCTTGAAGGACTGTCCTTGCAGTCAGCACGGACTGATGAGATAGTTGATGGAAGTAAAGTGACAGACTCTTTTGTTTGTCCGGGGTTAAAAAGGCCAGCTGGGCTGCTGTATTCAGTCTCACACCCAGAAAGCACATGTCTTGAGAGGGTACTAGACTGGACTTTATTTCGTTCACAGAATACCCTAGGCATCTCATATTCCAGATGCTGTAGAAGGTGTTCTTTTCAGAATCAGCCAGTCGTCCAAGTAAGGATAAATTTGAATGCCTTGAAGCCTGAAGTAAGCTATCACTGGAGCTAGAACCTTTGTGAATACTCAGTAGATAAGCCAGGGCAATGCAGAGAACTGATAATGAAAATGAAGGTAAGCTTCCTTGAGATCCAAAGTTACCATCCAGTGATCCTTGCAGCAGAGGTAACAGTTGCTGTAACGTCAACATCTTGAACTTGGGAATGTCCAGATAAGTGTTGAGGATAGATAAATCCAAAATTGGTCTCCAGGTGTCCCCTCCTCTTGGTACTTAGGAACAGGCGAGAATAAAATTTCTGACACAGGGACTGGCTGAATAGCCCCTATCTGGAGTAACTGAGAAACTTGCTTGAGAGCCTCTTTTCTTTGTGGAGGAGGAACATCTGGCATGCCTTTGAAAGGGGCATTGTGTGGAAATAAAATCTGTACCCGTGATGAATGATATCCAGCACCCATCTGTCTTGAGTGATTAAATCCCAATTTTCTTTGAAAAGAGACAATCTTCCTCCAGCTGGGCTGCCAGAGAGGTCCACTGGCAGCTGAAAAGCAGGTCATTGGTTCTGCTTTACGAAAGGACTGACCCCTGCCCTCACCAGAAGTCTGAGCAGGTGAACTGTCTGATCTAGGCGCAGGATATGTCCACCCCTTAGCAGGCCAATTTCCTAAAAAACTCGGAGGCTGCACCTGCAAAAATCTTTAACAGTCTGCATAGACTTAGCTTTGTCCTCCATTTTCTTTAAAACTGCTTCCAAACAACACATCAGACTGTAAAGGGCATCCAAAATCCTGGTCTTAACATGCTCAGCTAAATTCTGATCCTTCAACCATAAGAACAGAACTAGTAGCAGCCACCCTCGAGGAGGCCTGAACAGCATCAAAACCACACTGCAAAGAATGCTTACCCACTTGTTCAGACACATGAACCAAATCCAGCAATTCTTTACACTCAATACCTTCGGAGATAATTCTGATATTTCAGCATATGAAATTGAGAGTGGAAGAAGTATATACTTCTTACCCCACCTATCAAAGCCCTTGCCTCTTTATCAGAGGGTACAGGATTTTAACAACAGAAGCTTTAACACCTTTAGGCCCCTGAGAAACAGTTTCTGGGTCGCCCTGGGACTCTTAAACAAATACTTATGAGACCTATCAGGCTTAACAGGAGCAGGAGGCAAGGAATCAGGGTTCAGAGAAGCCTCTGCAAAACATCCTCCACCACATTCAACACAGGAGGATATAGCTAAGGGCTATGCTGAGGCAAAAAAAGAATTCCTAAGCCTTTTCTGGAGTCAGAGTAATCTTGGCCTTCCCATTTAAAGTGCTCCCTCATGGAGTGAAGAGTCTCTGAAAATGAAAAATCCTCAGGAGGAGAAGCTGAAGGTGGAATCATCCACATCAGAATCAGAATAAGCAGGAAACTCTTGCAAGTCTTCCACAGAAGACTCTGAAGCCTGTGAACACTGTTCAAAACTATCAAACTCCTGTTCCACCCTAGGCCTCTTATCAGGTGGGGGCATAGAACCTCTAATCAGAGTAATCAAATCTTCAGCCATTTTAAGCATATGTTTCTTAGGCACAGAGCCGAAATGCTAGGAGAAGCCCCTACAGAAGCTGAACTTGGCCTTCCTCTAAAACTCTGGAAACAGAAGGAGTCAGCCTGGCCTACTTCCTGAGAGGGCACATCCTGTAACAGTAAAGTATCTGCCTGAGACTCCATAGAGACTCCTGGCAAAACCTCTGGCTCCGGGACTGCGGTTCCTCACCCTAGACTTCACTGTTTTGTCCTTGCGCTTCTTAGATGAAGCAGGCCGGAGCATCCGACCAACAACGTCGTGCTCAGGCCAAATACAGTTATTCACTTTTTCTGACATCGAGGCAAGAAAAACCAAAATGTAACTCTGTACTCGGTCTGAAACTCCGGTTTGGAAAATCTCAGAACGCCAACCTGCACAAAATTGCTTCTGCATCGGACCATGCGGCAAAAGCGCCATGACCTCTGGTATTCGGGCCGACTGGGACGCGGACTATACCCAATAGTCAGGACTGCAGCAAGGGAAGACGAAGAACATCTATTTTTTCCAGGAAAAATCCTCCATAGAGATGGACACAGCTTTCTGACTAGGAAAAGTGGCGCACACTGCCCCTTTCCAAGGATCAACAAGAGTGCCTCTCCCTTGTCCATCAAGGGCATTCCAACAACTTTGGAAGATGTTTCTAACCCATGGACCATGGTGGGTGTATGGAGTACACCAGCAGGAGTCAGAAAAAGATGAACGGTATGAAGAACCAGTTTTAACCACAGTTGAGTCACCCACTTGTGAAAGAGGCACATAGGAGACTGCTGTGGTGGTAATGGCTTTTTAAAATTTGTCTTCATTATTGTGACAGGAAAAAGGAAGAACCGAGGAACCAGTAGGCTGTTCCATGGTTAAGCTGAAAAAGATACCCAATAACTTTTTCCATGTAAAAACATTTTAAACAATTACCCTATCTCCCAAAATTAAAAACAAAACTTTTATCACAGAAAAAGCAATTTTAAGTTGGTTAGTTTTAACAATTTTTTTACTACAAAATTAAAAAAGTGCAACACCGGTTTAAAAGAAATTACAAGCTGTGACAGTCATTAGAAACTCTTCTTCCTAGCTTAAAAAATAAAGTTTTACAGAGAAAGTAAAAGTCCTGTCATACTGGAAGCTTTTATCCCCACAGAGGAAACTCATCTGCACAGCACTGGAACAGCATAGCAGACTATCCTCAAAAGTCTACAAAATCAGCATAGGCAAGCTACGAAGGACTCAAGATGACTAATGTTTTGGGTGCACAAATGCTGTCTTGAATGCTCTGGAAGCTTGCCGGATGTTCTATACTGAGCAGGATATAACCCTCAAGTAGCTAATGCTACTGAAGCAGTGATCATGATGATGATCACAACCAGTGACTTGGGTTTGTTGAGTTCTGAATACGGTCAGATGGTGGAGGAAAGATGATGCTTCCCCTGCATCTCTCCTTGAAGGGGGGGGGGGGGGGGTTAGATAGTCAAGTTGCACTCACTCTTGTAGCAACTCCAAGCAGGGGCTGGGAGGCTGCAGCCACAGTCTTACATTACTCTGGCCCAACTACCATATCCTAAAGTCCAGGAAAGGACAGAGACTATGGCTCAGAATGTGCCAGCGCATTAATTTCTCCTGGCATGTGAATACTTGAAATGTGATATCTGTGGCTCACTGCCCGAATAATACCATTTAACTGCAATTGGTGTGTGTGTGGGGGTATGACCACATTCACTCATGCTTGTGCACGTGCTACAATACAGACTGGGTGTCAGACTGAAACAAGGCAGGACATGGGCTCAGCTTTCCCTCCAAGATTATCAGCATCATGGCCTGATGGAACAGTTCCAAATAGTTTAGGTGGAGCTCTCTCTCAAGGGAGACCTACCACTTCCTTTGAATTGTGTAGGGGTAATGTGGAATCCCACCTTTGACAGTAAAGGATCCCACGATGACTTCAGCTGTATGAAAAGAATATCCATACTGTTACTGATAGGAACTGTCCAGCAGTTCAGGACCCAGAAATGGGGACAAGAAAACAAGCAGCAAATCTGTAAGTGTATGGCGGGTGACTACAGCTACTGATACCTCAAAATTCTACTGCAATATGGAAAATGCAAAGTGACGATAAAGTAATATCAAGCATAAAAGGCCAAGGGAGTATGGATGTGGACTATCCACAGCACTCATGTACATGGCTAACTCATGGGAAATACCATTACTAGAATAAATCAAGTACTAGGCTAGCTGCCCTTGTGGGGCCATTTTAAGCCTAGCCAATTTCCATTTTTGTGCTTAAAACCTCATTTGGTTATAAAATGGCCTTACCCATCTCATGGTTGATAACTATATATCACCCTTAATGAGAATAACTGAGATAATACCGTAGATATTCTGTAAAGCATTTTAGAGTTGCCTCTGTCCTTTAATAGTACAAAGGGCAGTCCTGGGGTAAATTTTGTGCTTCTCATCCCTAGAGCTAAGTTTTGCTTGAATTTGGACAGGGACAAACTATTTTTTTTTTTTTGTTATTTAGATGGGGATTCTGTTCCACAGCAGTGGTATACCCTCTGTGAGATGTACCTGTCCCTTCAAACCGTTCTGTTGAAGTTGCAGATGTTTAGATCATTAGACAAAGTATTTCTGAAGACATCTGACCAGCTGATGTGTAGTAAAATCCAACAGTAATGGGTCAGAGGATGACTGTATGCCAAACAGGAGCCATCTCTTAGCAGTTTTCAGGATACAAAGTACAGTTACAGGCCTTTGAATTAGTCCATGTAGGATATGTTGTTTAGGCCTTGTATCCTTTTAGCAAGGTACCTCAGTAGGAGGTCCAGTTGTTGTACGAGTCTGAACAGATGCATGCCAAAGGGAGAATTATATTTAATGACTGGCCCAATGATGGCAGAGAAATACGGTACAATGACATCCTTAGATGTAGACCTAATCAATGTATTAGCTGTGCAATATGGAAGGACTTTCTTACAACAGACACATGTTGGTCAAAAGATAGAAAAAAAATATCTACAGTTCAGTCAAGACAATCCACTGAGAAAGGATTAGTCAGAAAAGTCTCCCAGTTTATGGAAACCTCTACAGACAGCAAACCAGGGAGTGCCTGTGCTAGAATCACTACCAGTCATTCTCCCAAAAGGCCCACGAGCAGACAAACGTTGAATTAAAAGAACATATGCATTTTTTTTTGTTTAACCAGGTGAGACAGCCTAAACTGTAATATTGTAAGTGTCACACACCAAAAGAATCAAATAAAATCTCCTACACAGACATACCAAAAGATGTCTCTGTCAAGCAACATCATTCATCTGCCTTGCTGTAGCACAGGCATAACCCCACCTGAAAAGTCACGATCTGCAAGTATACGAAAGTATAGCTGTGTACACTTACCATACATGTATGTTTGAGTGTATTCACTGTTGCAGTCATCACACTTGGGTTTTCTGCCTGCAGGTAGCCCTCAGCCGGCCCAAATACCAGAGTCTTGGGATTTCTGGGTCGGATGCTGTCGCTTCTTCCATGACGTCAGGTTGTCAGGGGTATAAAACAAGCATCCTACACCATTACATCAGTTTTTCTTGCCCCAGATGTCAAGAGCCCCCCAAATAGGAAGCTAGTATATGGTGTGGAACACCACCAGTAAAAAGTAAATAACCCTGCCATAAAAAATGGCCATACAGAGGATAGGTAGAAAGGATGGAGAAAAACAGGGGGCTGGAGGGAGGGAAACCAGGACTGCAACAGTGAATACACTCAGACATCTACATTTATGGCAAGTGTACACAACTGTACTATGTTCTTCGTGTTTCATTGTTGCAGTCATCACACTTGGTTTGATTCCCAAAGCTGAGGAAGGGTGGAGACATTCAAGAGGAGTTGGGGCTGGCTAGCAGGCCTTGTAAGACTGCTATAGCAAATCCAGCTCTGGATTAAAAAAAATTGGTAAGTGGTAATGTTTGGTGAAGGTGTGCACAGAACTCCAGGTTGCAGCTTCCAGAATGTCCTTGGTAGGCACTCCTCTGAGAAATGCTGTAGAGGTGGAAGTAGCCCTAGTGGAATTTGTACTGATTCTCTGTGGGGTAGGTTTTCCATGGTGCTTGTAGCAGAAACGGATGCAGAGTGCTATCCATTTGGAAATGGTTTGCTTTGAAATGGCCTTGCCCTCTGCCCCTGTAGCAAAGCTGACTAGCAGTTTGGTCAGATTATCTTAAAGGTTTAGTCCTGTCATGGCAGAACCTGAACTGTCTGTGCATGTCCAAGGAGTGCAGGATCCTCTCCCCTTTATGTTGAGGATTAGGGAAGAAGGCTGGCAAATGGATGGCTTGGTTTAGAGCCACACTGGAGACCACCTTAGGCATAAAGGATGGGTTAAGTCCTGAGGGAAACCCTGTCAGCATGGAAAATCATGAAGGATTCCACAGATAATAGTGCCTGTAACTCAGACACATTTCTAGCTGAGGTTATGGCTAAAAGCAAGGCTGTTTTCCAAGAAAGGAATTTTAACTCTGCTGAAGCTGCAGGTTCAAAAGGGGGGGGGGGGGCGTGAGCTTTACCAGTACAAAGTTAAGGTCCCAAGCAGGGATGGGTTCTCTACTAGTTGTTAGCCCCTCTCAGAAACTGTTTGATGAGAGGTTGAGAGAATAGAGGTGGCTCAGTATTATAACGAGCTGAGATGGCAGAGGCATGAATCTTAATGGAGGAGAAGAATAGGCCTCTGTGGAGTAGCTCTGCTAGGTAATCAAGGATTTGAGGTAAGGAGGGCACAGCTGTGTCCTTTCCTGGAGACCGACTCCAAGAGCAATATCTTTTCCACTTTTCAACAGAGGATTTTCTAGTACTAGGCCTTCTGGCCTCAAGAATGACGTCCAGCACCTGCTTTCTGAGGGTTGCTGATGGAGTATTCAGGGGATAAGGCAAGCTGCAAGGTTTAGGGTTTGCAGCTGTGGATGCAAAATCTGTCCCTTCTGCTGAGACAGCATGGAAGTAGTCTGATGAAGGTGCCAGGGTGGCACTGTTGTCAGACTGCATAAGAATGGGTACCAGTGCTGGCATGGCCAATCTGGAGCTGTCCTGTCTGATCTTGAGTAGTACCTTTGAGAGGAGGGGCAGAGGGGGATAGGCATAAATTGAGAGGTTTTCCCATTTGAAGGGTAAGGCATCCACCTTCCAGGCCCTGCTTTGAGGGTTCCTGGTGCAAAATTTGCTCAACTGGTGGTTCTCGGGGGAGGCAGAGAGGTCCACCTCTGGTGTCCCCCACCTCTGGATTAGAAGGTTGAAGGTGTTGGGCTCCAATTTCCATTGTGTGGATCCAGGAGATTTCTGCTTAAGTCGTCTGCCAGTGCATTCTGTTTGCCTGGCAGGAACCGAGCTTGCAGATTCACTTGGTTGCTCAAGGCTGTATTCCACAGGGCCATGGCTAACCTGCAGAGTGGGTAAGAATGGGTTCCCCCCTGTTTATGTACCACATAACTGTGGTGGTGTCTGTTTTTATCAGCAGCTGTCCTGGAAGGATTAGGTATTTGAAGGCTGTCAGAGCATAATGTACAGCTAACATCTCTTTTTGATTGATGTGCAGGAGAACTTGCCCTGGGGTCCACTTTCCCTGAATGCATTTGCCTGTCATGTGAGCCCCCCATGCATAGTCTGGTGCGTCTGTAGTTAGGGTTTGGGCGGCGAGGGGTTGAGTGAAAGGCAGTCCCTTGCTGTGGTTGCATGATTCTGCCCACCAAAGGAACTCTGCCCTTAGAAAAGGAATGATCGGAATGACTGTTTCCAGGTCCTGAGAATGCTGGCACCAAGGTACTATTGAAGTTTCCTTATGCAGTTTTGCATATGGAATTAGCAGAATGCATGAGGCCATGAACCCTAGGGCTTGCAGTATTTTTCTTGCAGATAGCTGGGTTTTGGTGGCCATGTGGTTTGAAGTAGTTGTTCAAATAGATCTGTTTTTCTGGAGTGATAAAGGTCATCTGGGAAGTTGTGTTCAAGCTTGCTCCCAGGAATACACTTTTTGACTGGGCACCAGTTGTGATTTCTTTTCGTTGATGGTGCACCCCAATGAAAAGAGGAGTCTTTTTACAAATGCCAGGTGTTGGAAGTAGTAAATTCCTGACTGTCCGCCTGAATCAGGCAATCGTCCAAGTATGGGAAAATCTGGATATTTCTCTGCCTGCAGTATGAGTATGCAATGGCTGGAGCCAGGCACTTTGTGAATACTCTGGGCGCAGTAGATAAGCCAAAGGGAAGTGCAGAGAACAGATAGTGCATACACAGCCTGTCCTGCAGCGGAGTTATCTCCTGCAAGACTCCCTTATGGGGATGTGCAGATAGACTTCTTTTAAGTCTAGGCTGACTAGCCAGGCATCCTTGGCTAGCATAGGGAGAAGCTGTTGCAGGGTTAGCATTTTGAATTTTGGGACCACCAGAAAGGTGTAGAGAACTGATAGAACCAGGATTGGGCACCAAAAGCCCTCTTTTCTGGGCACCAGGAACAGTCTGGAGTGAAACCCTGTCCCCTTTGTTCTACTGGAACAGGTTGGATGGCCCTGATATTGAGCAGGGAATGTACTTGCTTTTGAGCCTCTGCCCACTGGTTTGGAGGAAGGTCTGGAAACCCACTTAGGGTTGGCAGGGAATGGAAGCAGAATCTGTACCCCTGGGATACAATGTTTAGAACCCATCGGTCCTGAGTAATGGACATTCAGTTTTTGGCATGAAGGGCAAGTTTTCCTCCTAGGGGCACAAGTAGATGGGCAGGGCTGGGAAGGATAATTGACAAGTCATTGTGACCTTTTACCATAAGGGGGTGGCTTGCCACTCCCTGTTTTTGAGGTGGGAGCACTCCATTGTTTAGATCTCTGCATACCCTGAGACTGTAGTCTTGGTGGTCTGGTTCCCCTGGGTTTGGCCTGGAAGGGGCTGGAAAGGATAATTTTTTTGTAGGCCAATGCCTGCTGAATCTAGGTGGCTGCACTTGTAAGAATTCCTTAACAGTTTGCATAGACTTAGCTTTTTCTTCCATCTTATTACCTCTTCTGATCTGGGACCAAACAAAAGGTCCTGACTCAAAGGAGTATCTAGTAATTTTGATTTGACATGGTCTGGCAAGGTTTGTTCCTTCAGCCAAGCATGCCTTCTCAGTACAGATCCAGTGACTGCAGCCCTGCAAGATGCTTCTAGGGTATCAAAGCCACAATGCAAAGTATGCTTACTAACTTGGTTTGCAGAATGCATTAAGTCTTGTAAATCTTTATTTTCTGCACAATCTGGAAGAACACCACTTTTTGATTAATTTGTACCATAATATGTTGCTGGTACGTCAACATATAAAACTGGCAATTCAATGCCCTGATGGCAAGAGTTGCAGAGGTATATACCGTCTACCCAATCTGTCTAAAGCTCGGGAATCCCTGTCTGAAGGAGTAGGGTTTTTGGCTGCAGTAGCCTTAACACCTTTAGGCCCCTGGGAAATGGTCTCTGGATCCGCAGCAGAATTCTTAGAGAGAAATTTGTGAGAATCAGGTACTCTGTAGTACCTGGCAGGTTTTCTAGGGGTCGGTGGTAAAGTGTCTGGTGTAAGACTGGATTCCATAAAGACATCATCTACAACATCCAGGACAGGGGGTACAGCTAGGGGCCTGTGCTGAGGCAACTCTAAAAATTCTCCGTGTCTCTTTTTGGACTGAGGATAATCCTGGCATTCCCAGCGGAAATGCACTCTTAGTATGCAAGGTTTCACAAAAAGAAAAATCCTCTGGATGGGAGGCAGAGGGAATGGATTCCTCTGCATCTGAATCCTCAAAGGTAGATAAGGGTATGTCCTGGTAATCAGAGGGTCAGAGTCATCGGACTCCTGGTCTGTAGAATCAGAAAAACTAAATTCTTGATCTCTTAGCAGGGGAAGACTGGCTTCCCCTAATTAGGGTGATAAGGTTTACAGCCATTCTAAGCATTTGTTTTTTGAGGCATGGGAGCTTCAGCATGTGCTTTGGTCGTCGGTTTTCAAGGCATAGTGCGTACTCTGGGCCTGAGAAACTCGATAGTTTTAGCTAAAAAAAGAAGTTGTTGGTTTAATGCGAATATCGATAGGTCGGAATACACCCTCAGAAGCCGGTGCCTGCACAGCGGCTTTGGACCCATCCAAGGTAGAGACATTCGTAGGTTCCACAGTCAAAGAAGCATCTCGCAGCATACTGGACTCCGAATGGGTCTCAGCAGAGGCCTGCGAATCTGTAGAAGCAGGCATCAGGGTCTGCAAAGGCGTGTGAGTATTGGGAGGACTGGCGACTAGCTAAACAGAAGCGTCATCAGCAGATTTTGACCTATGCAGTCTATCTTTGCGCTTTTTCGGAAGATCAGCAGTCGGACAGCTTACCGAAGCCACTTCGGAATATGGAGAATGAGAGCAAAAGAATTTAGTGACAAAAATAGCCTGACGACGAATGGTTCGGGTGTTAAACAAGGCACAAAAATCGACAGCGAGGGACGTCGTGGTCTGGGCCTAAACAGGTGAAGCAGTAAGAATGAAAATCTCTGAGGTATTTACTTTCCACAGGCAAGACAATTAACTTTTTCTGACATGGGTTAGAGCAAGAAAAAAGAATCCCCAATGGTGTACTTAGCTTTAGAAGACTTCAGGTTTGAAACTCAAAAAACAAAAATTTCAGGTAGCGGCCGACCGGCACCTGCAAACTGCTTCAGCTTTGGGCTCCTTCTCGGCAAGAAAGACTGATGTAATGGCGTCGGCTGCTTGTTTTATACCCCTGACGTCATGGAAGAAGCGACAGCATCCGACGCAGAAATCCCAAGACTCTGGTATTCTGGCTGACTGAGGGCCACCTGCAGGCAGATAACTCAACTGTGATGACTGAAATAGTGAAACACCAAGAACATCTACCTGATGTGCTTGCAGAAGTTATTAAGGCCCAGGACCATCAAGAAAATTCCATCCCCTTCTGAATCAAGAAGAAACAGAGTTAAAATACTTTTTTTTTTTTTTTTAAACGAGACATATCTCTATTATAACATATGACATAGGCAATCTTACATTTATATAAATGAAGACAAACCACAGACACAATTTCAGTTGCAAACATCATACATTACAAACCATGCTGACACAACTGTAGTTGCAAACATTATACATCACTTGTAATCCAGCCAGTCACTGTCAAACATTACATAGCTCATTCATATCCCGCCTTCTTTTAAACCTCATTCCTCCTCTGCGTGTATTGTTCCCACAATTCCCATTTTTTTCCAATATAATTTGCTCCTACCCTTTTCTAAAGATTCCAATTCCAGTTTTACCTCTGTTACTATATTCAATACTTCTAGTAAAATTAGTTTAGACTGATTTCCATTTTCTAGTACCTGCATTTTTGTCAGCCAACACAATTAAACTCAGCAAGACCTTAGCATGTCTACGCAATTCCAGTTCTGTAGCATAGCTCAAAACAAAAAAAAAATTCCTTATTTAACAGCAATTTGTTCATTCAGTATCTCTGATAGAGCAGACTGCAGGGAGTCTTTAAAGCCTGTCAACTCATTACACTCCCAGAAAATATGCTCCCCAATTACCTCTTCCTTCCCCATCACACAACCAACATTTGCTGTATACCTGAGGGAAAATTACGTGGAGTCTACTTGGGGTATAAAAATACCTATGTAAACACTTCCAAGCAAAGATCCTTAATCTTTCAGATTTTGTTGCTTATTTGGGAGACACACACACACACACACACACACATATATATATATATATATACATATATATATATATATATATATATATATATATACATACATATATATACACACACACACACACACACATATATATATATGTATAAATATACACACACACACACATATATATCTATATATATATATATACACACACATATATATATATATATATATACACACATATATATATATACATATATATATATATATATATATATATATATATTGCTTAGGCAATATCTCTTCCCAAACCTCCCACTGTTTCTTTGCAAATTGCTTAGCCAATCTCTCTTCCCAATCCTTACTAACCTCATGTGATTGAGTCTTAGTTATCATGAAATATTTTACATGCTCTACTAACTGTTCCTTATTTTAACAGCAGCTTCTGTTCTAGATTCTATTAAAAACTCTGCCAGTACTGGTCTTTTGTTTAGTATCCTCCTATTTATTTCTCTTTACCCACACCAACCCCAGTTTGGCAATGCAGAAATTCTCATCACCAAACTAAAAAAAAAAAATAAATGCAGATACATTGTCTGCATTTATATTCCACCCAGCAAGAATGATAATACTCTAGAAAATATCTTACACTGGCTAGCTTCTAACTATCCCCAGGAAACCATTGTCTTGGGGGACTTTAACACTGATTGGAACACCTGTTCCTCAAACTCCCTCCACGGGTTTACTCAGATCATTGCTACCCCCACCAGATTTAGCAAAAATAGAGTCAGACAGTATTTCCTTGACTGGATACTTATTAACAGCCACCACCAAAAGTACAA
The DNA here is from genome assembly GCF_019279795.1 of Protopterus annectens. Taxonomy (NCBI): domain Eukaryota; kingdom Metazoa; phylum Chordata; order Ceratodontiformes; family Protopteridae; genus Protopterus; species Protopterus annectens. The sequence goes on along the minus strand of NC_056727.1, from coordinate 914,639,336 downwards.
GTCAAGTACATTACCCGATGATCTAAGTGATCACTGCCTTACCTATATTATTAGGCTCAAAGCCGACATTCCCAACCAGCCCACCTACAAAACTATAAGAAACGTCAGGAACTTGAACCTTGACAGCTTCCAAAATGAACTCAAGCATGTAATTGGAATGTCTAGAAACGACTCCCATTACAAGAGGCAGTTACGAGTACTTTAGTACCAGATTTCTGGCTATCCTTAACCACCATGCTCCTACCAGTACCATCCGTGTTAAAAGCCATGGTTGCACCGTGGCTATCTAAAGAAACAAAAACCAAAATTAAACTAAGAAACGCCTGGGCCAGGTGGCATGTTACCAAAGCCCCTATGGACCAAGTAAGATACCGGCAGCTAAGGAATCAGACCAAAAAATCTGACATTCTAGACAAAAAAAAAATCACTACACCCTCCTACAACAAAAATATCAGCTAAAACCTCAAATGTTCTGGGCTGGTATTAACAATTTTCTCCACCCAGGCCGTTCCACCACTCCTACCCCATCAGCCGCCCTTGATAAATCCACTGTAGAAATTGCAAACGGCTACAACTCCTCCTTTACTGAAACTATTCAGTCTCTAGCTACCCATCTCACTCCATTGGACACAAACACCAGCTCTGGCACATCTAGCCTGATCCACCCAGCACCCAACCTACCTTTACCTTTCAAACCGTACCTACCAACCTCAGTTGTGAGTGTTCAGCCATTTTACAGTGAGCTAATCGAAGGAAAGACACTCAGCAAACTCGGAGCTATAATATATAACATTAAGTATCCTGTTTTTTGTTTATTTTGTTCTCTATTTCTTTGTTGTTTATAGCACTTTGTGTACTGTGTATTTTTTCTAGCTAGTTTCACTGTGTGTGAGGTATTAACTGGAAATTGTCCACTCTTATTAAGCATCTGTTGGGTTGTTTGTTTATGATAACTTGTTGCAGTTAAACTCTTTTTTCTAGTGGCTCCTTTAGCTGTTTAAAACTTTCATTTAAAGGCTCACTGCTGCTTTTCAGCTGTGAGTAACATTTCTGCAGTTTGTTTCCCACCCTCCCTCCCTGTTGGTATAGTTGGTGGCTTTGCAGTTGCCCGCCCCTAGTTAAATTTGATCTGGGACCCTCCACCCAGTCTAGTGTCATTACCTCATTCTACCCAGTACAGGGAGAGCATTTGAGAAGGCCAATCAGCTTAGTTTCTGCTATTCCTTTCTCTCTTTCCAAAACAAAAAAAAAAAACAAAAAAAAAAAACAAAAAAAAAAAAAAAAAATTATCTGCTTTTACTGTATTTGTGTTTTTTCCTACTTTATTTTGCTTTTGCGTCATCTTAAAAGTACTCAATTGTATTTATTACTGCTTGGTGTAACTCATTCTAAGCCTTTTAGTTTAAGCACCTGGGCTTCAGACCAGTTTTACATTAAGAAGGTTTGTGGTCTGCACTGTAGTGGCAGAACAGGTAGCTTACATCCTTCTAAGTTGGGAACTGCTGATTGAGGGCTCAGTGTCTGTTATTCTAAAAGTATATTAATTCTGGTTTAAGCACTTGGGCTTGAGGCCAGTTATTTTACATTAAGAGGGTTCGTGTTCTGCACTCTTGTGGGAGGAGAGGCTGGACTCTGTCCTTCTGAGCTGGGAATTTCTGGTTAAAGCTTATAGTGCCTGCATATTTGAACTGCTTCTTACTGAAATTGGTACACCTTGTTTGCTGTAGCATAGACTAGATCCACACCTGCTGAATCTAGCTTTGTTTGTATAACTTGAGCACTAATCCAGGCATTCTTTAAAGTATTCAGTTGTATTTATTACTGCTGGTAGTAACTTGATTAAAGTGTAGCTATAATTTCTAAGTCTTTTGGATTAAGCACTTAGGCTTCAGACCAGTTGTTTTACATTAGGAAGGTTTGTGGCCTGCACTGTGGTGGCAGGACAGGTAGCTTACATCCTTCTAATTTGGGAACTGCTGATTGAGAGCTCAGTGTCTGTTATTCTAAAAGTGTATTAGTTCTGGTTTAAGCACTTGGGCTTCAGGCCAGTTATTTTACGTTAAGAAGGATTGCGGTCTGCACTCTTGTGGGAGAAGAGGCTGGACTCTGCCCTTCTGAGCAGGGAATTTCTGGTTAAAGGCTTATAGTGCCTGCATATTCTAACTGTTTCTTACTGAAATTGGTACACCTTGTTTGCTGTAGCATAGACTAGATCCAGGCCTGCTGAATCTAGCTTTATTTGTATGCTTGTTGTTTGTTTATTTCCTGAAATGCTAATTCCACCTAAAATGCGGCCTTTTAGCACTTCTGTGGATCCCTAGTGATATCTGCATTGCTTACTGTACTTATTTCCTTGTTTCACTTGAAAGAAAGTTACTGTTTGTCGTTTTTGCATTTAAGTTACCTGTAACACATTGCATTTAAGTTACCTGGCACTTGCTCACTAAAGCAATTATATAAGTCAGCTCTAAAAAATTAAAAGCACTACACCTCACAAACTCCCCTTGAGTACCTTGTTCCCCATTGGCCCTTTTTTTCAATTATAAAGGAATTCCCAATACTATTCTAGCATGTCCAAAGGTCAGTTGTCAATCTCCTCTCCAGTCCAGCTGGTGAAACTGGGAATCTTGAGGCAATGTTACAACTGCCTCATGTACACAGACAACCCTCTCCTCCTCCCAACAAATTCCAACACGTGAGAGATGCAACCATATAGCCAAGCTGGAGGCTAAGCTCTCTCAACTCAGTACTGGTGTAACCAGTCAGGAGGAGAAGGAAACCACACTCACTACAATTCCAGTCTCACATAGACCTACCACGACAACAAACCAAACACAAACACACAAACACATACTCGGAGGCTCTAAATAAAAATCTGCCTAAGCAGCAGAGACCTCCAAAGCAGACACCCAAGCAACCGCTACCCCAAAACAAAACACGTGCAACACATAGCTCACAAAGCCAGTGTGCCAAACAGACACAGCCCTTAAGGCTAAACAACACACCTGATACACTTGTAATAGGTAACTGTCGTCAGGCACACTGACGTCCCGCTCACCAGTCTGAACAAGGAGAAGGTCACGGTGAGCTGCCTGTCGGGCGCTAGGATCCGCCACATAACACAAGCACTCGGGTCACTCCAAGGCAAGTACAAATATGACTCGGTCATTGTCCATGCTGGTGTGAATGACCTGAGACGTACCTCCCTGGACTACATGAAAAGAGACATAGAGGAGCTCTCTGAGCATGTAGCCCAGGCCGGTATGACCCTGACCTTAAGTAGCATCTTACCCTCACCAAGAATGATGCCACAATATGAAGACAAGATGATCAATTTCAACAATTGGCTTAAGTGTTGGTGTCATTCAAAGGGGATCCAATGCCTGTCAGCCTGGGATGACATGCTCGACAAACCACGATGCTTTGCTAGGGGCGGCTTGCACCTGTCACCCTGGGCTTTGGATATTGGCAAAGGCTCTTGCTACCCCATAGTGCCTTTTTAGGCAAGGCTCAAAAGACAAACCCACCTCCATAGGTATCACAAGGGATAAGAAACTAAGAGTAATGCTACTCAACGCCAGAAGTCTAAACCTCAAGATGCACTCGAAACTCTCCTTAGCATGGAGAACATCGATATCTGTGCAGTAACAGAAACCTGGTTCAAGGCTCTCGAGAGCACCCCAGCACTACCAGGTTATACCTCATACCATGCTTTTCGGCCCCAAAACTTGGACCGAACCACAAAAGGAGGGGGAGTATCAATATTCGTCAGATACCCACACCTCCAGGTTGGTGGCACAGCACGAAGCATCAGAGACTATCCATGTGCAACTAACTGTGGGTAAAACTGCCTTCCAGTTTATAGCCTGCTACAGACCACCCTCCCAAACACAGGAACCCCACTCGGCCTACCTGTGAATACTGGAAAATATGAAGGTCTCTCCAAACACCATTATATTGGGCGACTTCAACTACCCAAACATAGACTGGGAGCATTACTCTAGCTCCCAACACCCTAGCCCAAAGGTTCCTAGAATTTATAAACTCAAATGCTATGGAACAACTTGTTACCACAACCACAAGAGGGGAAAACATACTGGACCTGATCATCACCAACATGGGGACACTATGCTCCAGACCAGAAGTGTATCCCTCACTGGTAAGATCAGACCATAAACTAATCTCACTGGATATTCACATCCCGACCTACAACCTGCCCAGAAAACCACAGTGAAAAACTTCTCTAAAGCAAATTTCACACGCCTCAAAACCGAGGTGAAATCCTTCAAAGCCCCCGGGCCTGTGGAAAATCTGGCCCAGACCGCAGAATCCTTTATAAACGCATTCTATGAACACCTTCAGGAATGCATGGATCATGCAATCCCAAATAAAACCAAGACCCAATCCTCCAAAGGCAGACGTCCTCTCTGGTGGACCCCAGCCATAAACAAACTATACAATAGAAGGAGGAAGCTACTACATGATAGAGCAAAATCCCAAAAAGGGAAGGCATCTCTGATCAGTATTAGCAACTAAACTACGGGCACGCATAAAATCGTCTAAGGCCAGCTTCGAGAGAAAAATTGCACAGGACACTAAGGATAATCACAAGGCTTTCTTTAGTTATGTTAGGAACCTGGGTGGGAATTCCCAGATATGCTCAGAATTAGTCCAAAATGACAAAAAATACACCGAGCCCACAGACATTGCCAACATCCTAGCTGACAGGTTCAGTGCAAACTTCTCCCCACCAAAAGGACAAATATCTATCCCAACAGAGTGCTGCCCCCCTGACATCTCAGATGCTCAGGTAAGAGCAGCCCTCTCAAAAGTAAAAAACACAGCATCAATGGGACCAGATGGTGTCCCGGGCTGCGTCCTACATGAACTCCAAGAAGAGCTAAACCCAAACATAAAACTACTGTTCAATCTTAGCCTTACTACAGGATATGTACCCAAAGAGTGGCGTACAGCAACAGTGGCCCCTCTCCACAAAGGTGGTGCCTCAACGGATCCTGGAAACTATCGCCCCATAAGCCTGACTAGCTTGGTCTGCAAAGCTATGGAAAGGATCATCATGGACCTCATAAATAAAGATATTGGGGACCTACAGACATTGGATCCTACCCAGTTTGGCTTTGTTAAGGGCAGATCCTGCCTCTTAAACCTGGTTGATTTCTTTGAAACAGTCACCAAGGCCATTGACGAGGGGAAGGTGGTCCACACAGCCTACCTGGACCTCGCAAAAGCCTTCGATACAATACCCCACTCGGGCATTATAGATAAGCTCACCAGCTTAAATGTAAACCCCTATATCACTAGATGGGTTGCAAACTGGCTCAAGGACAGAACCCACATGGTTAGAATTGCTGGAGCCATGTCAGACTCCAAACCAGTTACAAGTGGCGTCCCACAAGGCTCAGTCCTGGGACCTCTCTTGTTCGGTATATATTTCTCGGGGATACAGGCCAACACGGAAGGACTGTGGCTGACCAAGTTCACAGATGACTGCAAACTGGGTGCCATAATCAACTCTCCAGCCGACACAAGCATCCTCCAAAAGGGCCTCATAGAAATAGACAACTGGTGCCAGAGCCATGGCCTCAAGCTAAACGCCAAAAAGTGTATAGTCATCCCCTTTGGCAAAAACAAAGTGCCCACAAATTACCACATAGGTGGTAATCCATTAAGTACAGAATAAGTCATTAGGGACCTGGGGACCCAAGTTGATAACAATCTCTCATTTGACAACCACGTGGCCAAAGTGGTTAGAAAAACATTTTATATAGCTCACCTAATCATGAAGGGATTCACATCTAGATCAGGGGAGGTCATTGTGCCTCTTTACTCATCCCTCATCAGGCCCATAATTGAGTACAATGCCCCTTTTGGGATGTACCTTACCAGACACCTGCAGCAACTGGAAAGACCCCAAAAGTACCTCACCAAGAGGATCAAAGGGCTCAAACAGATGCCATATGCTGCCCGGTTAAAGAAACTCCAGCTCTACTCAGTGGCACACCGCCTGCTCAGAGGCGATCTGTGCCTGACGTATAAAGCCATGTCCAACCCGGAATTAATGGACATGCTGCACCTCAGAAAATCCAAATCCCATCGAGCTACGCGCTCGAGAGCCTTGAACCTCAGCAATGAAATAAACAGGACATGCTGGAGGGACAGATTCATAACCCAGAGGCTCCCTTCACTCTGGAATAAAATCCCAGTCCAGGTTAGGCAGAGTCCCACATTGACTCTCTTCAAGAAGAATCTTGATGAGTGGATGGGAGATCGTAGGTTTACCCCGGCTATCACTTCTGTGTCACTGTTAGACAGAGGCACAGTGTACTAACCTCAAAAAAAGGCATAGCAAAATTAATTTAAAATGGGTGGCGAAAGCCAAACACACTCTGGCTAGGCTTATAAATGCCCTAGGGCAGATAGCCTAGTATGAACCTATGATCCGGACCTTACTCAAAAAGCTAAAACCTACTACACTAGCTGCCGACCGCCTCCCAGCTGAATATCTTCAAAAAGCAGCTGATGCCATAGCACTACCCATTCATATTCTGATCAACAGATCTGTCTCAGAAGGATCCATCCCAGAAATACGGAAAATATCATAAATTATACCTCTCCATAAAGGAGTTAGTTCCACAGAATTATCTAACTTTAGACCTATAGCCAGTCTTTCACCACTAGCTAAAATCATGGAAAGATGCATACACAAACAAATCATGCACTTTCTTATTCAAAACGGAAAGCTTGCCGACTCTCAGCATGGCTTTAGGCCATTCCAGAGTACCACCACAGCTCTTCTATCTTTCTATGTCATCAATCTTCATCGTAACAACAACAAACTATCTTCAGCACTCTGCCTAGATCTCTCAAAAGCTTTCGATATGGTCAACCATCAGCTACTGCTCAATACCTTACAAACTATTGGTTTAGACCAACACGCAATACAATGGTTTCACTCCTACCTAAACGGTAGACAGCAGGCTGTCTTATGGCAGAGCAAGCTGTCATCCCAACTTCCTCTAACCCTCGATGTCCCACAAGGGTCCATACTAGGTCCCCTTCTTTTCTCTATCTTTATCAATGATCTGCACACCACCATCCCAGGAGCCACCTGCATCCAATATGCAGATGACTCAATGCTAATATGCTCCGCCTCCTCTTCTACACAACTTCTAACCCTCACCCAGACCACTTTCAGCACGGTAGAAACATGACTAGCTAATTGCTGCCTGCTTCTAAATGCCAACAAAACCAAGCTACTACTTTTCTCCCCTAACCGTAGAATTTCTCCTCCTTCCTTCAACATCAAATCTAATAAGGACACCATTATCTCCCCTGATGACCATACAAAGCTTCTAGGTGCAATAACAGACAACCTTTAATTTGATAAATATGTAAATAACACTATTAAGTCCGTCAGCAAAAAACTTGGCTCCCTGTACAGAGCCAAACCTTTCAACACCCCCCCCCCCCCCCAGCTAGGGTAGCTATTGCAAGATCACACCTCCTCTCTATCCTTATGTATGCCTCCTCTGTACTCACCAAGCTATCCAAAACCGATCTCAACAAATTATCAGGATGTTACAATCATATAGCCAGATTCAATACTGGCATGGCTTTTAGGACCCACCATTGCCAGAACTTCAAAGCACTGGGATGGGCTAGAGTATCCTAACCTTCTACAGTTCGACCAGCTTATAATAGGGCAAATAAATACTCCAACATAGCACCCCTGCCCTCAAAAATATTCTCACCCCTCACAGTGCCCCCAGGCCATTACGCTCAGCTGATAAACTACTGATACTGACCCAAAAATCCAACAACTCTGCAGGCGATGCTATATTTGTCAACTCAACCGGTAAAATCTGGAATTTACTCCCTACTACTGTTACCAAGGAAACCTCACTACCCCTATTTAAAAGAGAAAGTACAGTTGTGTACCTACCATAAATGTAGATGTTAGAGTGTATTCACTGTTGCAGTCATTACACTTGGGTTATCCTGCTGGCAGGCTACCCGCAGTCGGCCTGAATTCCAAAGTCCTGGTCCGGCATCGGTTGCTTTCGCCTCTTCCCTGACGTCAGTGCACCAGGGGTATAAAAGATGCAGCCGACGCCATTTTCTTCAGTTTTTCTTGCCCCAGATGTCAGGTGCCCCCAAAAGGGTAGGCTAAATATATTATGCCAATAAACGTAGATGCACTAAAGTAACATTTCCTTCATCTACAAGCAAATACACCACACAGGTTGTATAGAATAGAGAAGTACAGATAAAACCCAGCAAATGAAAGGGGGACGGTGGGAGGGTAACCTGGACTGCAACAGTGAATACACTCTAACATCTACATTTATGGTAGGTACACAACTGTACTATGTTCATCGTGTTTCACTGTTGCAGTCATTACTCTTGGGTTGAATCCCAAAGCTGAGGATGGGTGGCTGGGCTAAATAGGATTAGGAGAGGCTATGAGGCCAGCCACCCATCCTCAGCTTTGGGATTCAACCCAAAGCCGAGGATGGGTGACTGGCCTCATAGCCTCTCCTAATCCTATTTAGCCCAGCCACCCATCCTCAGCTTTGGGATTCAAAGCTGAGGATGGGTGGCTGGGCTAAACAGGATTAGGAGAGGCTATGAGGCCCTGCAGAACTGCAGTGGCAAAGCCTGCTCTGGATTTAGAGTAAAGAGGTAAGTGGTAGTGCTTTGTAAAGGTTTGCACTGAACTCCAAGTTGCAGCCTCTAAGATGTCTTTGGTTGGTACTCCTCTGAGGAAGACTGCTGAAGTGGCTGCTGCTCTGGTAGAATGTGGCCTAATGCCCTTAGGCACTGATTTGCCATGCTGTGAGGAGCAGAAACGAATGCAATGACCTATCCATTTAGAAATAGTTTGTTTTGAGATGGCCTTTCCTTGTGATCCTGCAGCATATGCCACTAAAAGTTGCTCAGTCTTTCTGAACGCTTTAGTTCTGTCCACGTAGAAGCGTAGCTGTCTGTGTATGTCCAAAGAATGCAGAATTTTCTCACCCTTGTTCTGTGGGTTTGGATAAAAGGTAGGCAAATGAATGGTTTGGCTGAGGGCCACACTGGACACCACCTTAGGCATAAAAGTAGGGATTGTCCTTACAGAAACTCTATCTGGATGAAAAATGATAAAAGGTTCCACAGCCATGAGTGCCTGTAACTCAGAGACTTGTCTTGCAGAGGTTATTGCTAGGAGCAGCGCTGTTTTCCAGGATAAGAATTTTATATCTGCTGTTGAGGCTGGCTCAAAAGGATGCAGTGTGAGTTTTTCCAAGACATAAATGAGGTCCCATGCAGGTATTGGTGCTCTCCTTGGAGGCCTGATGTTTTTTGCCCCTCTGAGGTACTGCCTTATTAAAGGATGAGAAAAAATAGGTGGTTCTGTATTGTAATGGGCTAAAATGGCAGAGGCATGAATCTTAATTGATGAAAAGGAAAGGCCTTTGTCCAGCATCTCAGTTAAATATCGTAAAATCTAAGGAATATTTGGTACCTGCGTGTCAATGCCTTGTTCCTGGTTCCAAGCACAGAATCTCATCCATTTTTCTGCATAAGATTTTCTGGTACTGGGCCTCCTGGCCTCCAATATAACATCCACAACAGCTTTTGAAAGAGAAGCGTTCTGAATGGCTACATTATCCGCCATGCTGCCAGATATAGGGTCCTGAGTTGGCTGTGCAGGATCTGATTGTTTTGTTGGGTCAGTAAGTGAGAAGTTTGAGGCAATGTCCATGCTGGACTGAGAGACAAGTTCTTTAGGACTGGGTACCAGTGCTGGCGTGGTCAGTCTGGGGCAATCAGTATCATTTTTGGCTTCTCTTGTCTGACCTTTAGGAGTACCTTGGGAAGGAGAGGCAGTGGGGGAAAGCCATATACGGTTAGGTTTTTCCAGCTGAAGGATAGGGCATCCCCTTTCCATGCTTGTTTGTGATAAATCCTTTGCAAAATCTCTGTAGTTGGCAGTTGTGAGGGGAGGCAAATAGATCTATGTCTGGGCATCCCCATTTCGTTGCTATCATGCTGAAGACTTGAGGATCCAGTTTCCACTCGTGGGGATCCATGAGGTTTCTGTTTAGTTCGTCTGCCAGAGTATTTATTTTTCCTGGCAGGAATTGTGCTTGCAGGTGAACATGGTAAGTCAATGCTGTGTCCCACAATGTCATTGCTTGTCTGCAGAGGGGGTAGGAATGTGTGCCTCCCTGCTTGTTTATGTACCACATGACTGTAGTATTGTCCGTCTTTATCAGTAGTTGTCCTGGATGAAGCAGATCCTTGAAAGCTGTGAGGGCATTCTGAACAGCTAGCACCTCTTTTTGATTGATATGAAGATACATCTGGGTTTGCGGGCCATGTGCCCTGAATACATTTTCCTGCCATGTGGGCCCCCCCCCCAAGCATAATCTGATGCATCCATTGTGAGTGTCTGCCTGGCTGTGGGTAAAGTGAATGGCAGACCCTTGTTGGGGTGACAGGCCTGTGCCCACCATCGAAACTCCTGTTGCAGGCAGGGAATGAGGGTAACTAATGTTTCCAGGATGTGGCAATGTTGTGTCCAAACACCTTTTAGATACCATTGTAGTTTCCTCATATGCAGTCTAGCATATGGGATTAGCAGAATGCAGGATGCCATGAAGCCCAAGGCCTGCAGGATTTTCCTTGCAGCCTTTGTTTGTCTGGCGTGAGATAAGCCATCTGGGCAGTTGTATTTAAGCTTGCACCCAGGAATATTACCTCTTGAGAGGGTACTAGTTTTGATTTCTTTTCGTTTACTGTGTACCCTAGGCAAATTAGTAATCTTTTTACAAACGCCAGATGCTTTAGAAGAATGTCTTTGTTCTCTGCTTGAATAAGGCAGTCGTCCAAGTAAGGATATATTTGAATTCCTCTTTGTCTGCAAAATGCAATTACTGGTGCCAGGCATTTTGTGAAGACTCTGGGCGGAGTAGATAAGCCAAAGGGCAGTGCAGAGAATTGGTAGTGCATTGAGCCAGCTATGAAACTGAGGTATCTTCTGCAAGATTGTCTGATGGGACATGCAGGTATGCCTCTTTTAGGTCCAAAGTTACGAGCCAAGCCTTCTTGCCCAGCATGGGCAGTAGCTGCTGCAGAGTCAACATCTTGAATTTTGGAACATCTAGAAACGCGTTTAGTATAGACAGGTCCAGTATTGGTCTCCAGGCTTTGTCCTTTCTGGGCACCAAGAAAAGTCTTGAGTAAAATCCTTGTCCCTGCTCTTGCTGTGGTACTTGTTGAATGGCCCTCATGTCCATGAGGGATGCAATTTGCTTTTGTGCCTCTGCCCATTGATTGTGTGGCAGGTCTGGCATACCTTTTGCCCTTGGCAGGGTGTGAAAGTGGAACCTGTAGCCCTGGGACACTATATGCTCAAGACCCATTTGTCCTGGGTGATCATTTGCCAATTTGGTGAAAAAAGTGCTAGTTTTCCCCCTAAGGGGGCTGCCAAAAGGTAAGTGCTTGGATCTGGCAGAGGAAAGTCATTGGGACTGTATCCTGTATGGTTGTGATTTGTCTTCTCCGCTTTTGGAGGTAGAAGCACCCCATTGTTTAGGCCTGTATGAGCCTTGGGGCTGAGATCTGCCTCTGGGACGTCTGTATCTGCCTCTTTGTGGCCTGTCTGACACTGGAAAGGACCAATTCTTTGAAGGCCAGTTCCTGCTAAATCTGGGTGGCTGTACCTGTAGGAAATCCTTAACTGTTTGCATGGATTTTGCTTTATCCTCCATTTTCTTCAACACCTCTTCTGCCTTGACACCAAACAAAGCATCATGCTGCAATGGAGCATCCAATAATTTTGCTTTAACATGATCAGGCAGATTCTGTTCCTTTAACCAAGCATGCCGTCTAATGACAGAACCCGTAACAGCGGCCCTGCAAGAGGCCTCCAGTGAATCAAACCCACATTGCAAAGTATGCTTTCCCACTTGTTCATCTGCATGCAATAAATCCTGCATTTCCTTGTTCTCAGAACATTCAGAATTTGTCAACATTTTCTGTTTAAGCAGTGACATTAAGTATTGCTGATATTTAAGCATATGAAACTGACAATTTAAAGCCCTTACAGCCAAGGTAGCAGAAGTGTAAACTTTTTTACCCCATCTGTCCAGTGCCCTAGAATCCCAGAGGGGGAGGGTTTTTTGCAGTGGAAGCCTTGACCCCTTTGGGACCCTGAGATATAGTTTCTGGGTCAGCAGTGGGGTTTTTATATAGAAATGTATGAGAGTCTGGGACCCTGTACTATCTGTCTGGCTTAGCAGGTGCAGGGGTAAAGAGTCAGGAGTCAGGAGTCAGGCCGGACTCTGAAAATACATCATCTACAATGTCTAGAACAGGTGGAATAGCAAGAGGTCTGTGCTGAGGTAGTAGAAGAAAGTCTCTGAGCCTTTTCTTACATTCTGAGTAATCTTGGCTCAACCAGTGAAAATGCTCCCTTATGGTATGCAGGATTTCCCCAAAAGAATAATCCTCAAGAGGAGAGGCTGAAGGGATGGATTCTTCAGCATCACAATCCTCATAGGGAGGAAAAGAGTATCCCTGTTCAGAAGAGGAATCAGAGGAAATTGAAACCTGATCAGAAGAATCATATTCTGTCTCTTGCCTAGGCCTCTTATCAGGAGGGGGATGGGAACCCCTGATCAAAGTAATAAGGTCTTCGGCCATTTTAAGCATCTGTTTTTTAGGCATGGAAGTCTGAGTAGGAGAATACTGTACTTGTTTCTTGTAATTGCTTTAGTCTTTGAAGCTGAAATTGGCTTAACATATAACTGTGTAGGTCTGAAGACACCCTCAGAAGCCGATGCCTGCTCAGCGGCTCCGGACCATTCTGAGGGAATGGTTTCAGAGTGTCCAATACCTCGAGTATCCAGAGGCCCAGTCGGATCCACATGGGAGTCGGAAGCAGCCTGTGGCTCTGAGGTAGCGGGCGTCTGGGGCTGCGAAAGCACCTCACTGAGAACCAGCGAACTGGCGACTGTCCTAGCGGAGGCCTCATCGGTTTTGGACCTCGGATGCCTATCCTTTTCCTTGTCCTTGTGTTTTTTGCAAACTCTGGTCGTAGGCTGTTCCGACGGCATTATATAGTTAAATCTTCGGCCAAAGTAATGAAATGCAAAATCGAACAGACGCTTAATAGTGCGTTGGTTAAATCTAGCACAAAACCGACAGCTAGCAATGTCGTGGTCAGGGCCTAGGCAAGGAATACAGTAAGAATGAAAATCCTTATGAGGTATTTGCTTCCCACAAGAAATACAACTGTTAACTTTTTCTGACATCGGTCTGGAGCAAGAAAAAAGTTTCCCCAACGGGGTACTTAGCTTTAATGAAGACTTCGGTTCTGAAATTAGGATTTGAAAATCTCAGGAGTCGGCCAACCGGCACTTGTGAACTGCTTTTGCTTCGGGCACCGCGCGGCAAGAAAGATTGGAGAAAATGGCTTCGGCTGCATCTTTTATACCCCTGGCGCACTGACGTCAGGGAAGAGGTGACAGCAACTGATGCCGGACCAGGACATTGGAATTCAGGCAGACTGCGGGTAGCCTGCCAGCAGGATAACCCAAGAGTAATGACTGCAACAGTGAAACACGAACATCTTAAAAAAATACCTCACATCTCATTGGCTGTGCTCTTGTTCTAAACCTTACAACTTCACTAATACATGTCTTACTACCCAACCTGCTGTTTAGCCAAGTATCTATGCCTCATAGAATTTGAATGTCTAAGCATTGTGAATTATGAAATCTGATTATATTCTATGTTCACATTTTCTGATACGTCCTCTGCCAATTAGATGCAAGTCTTCACATTGTGTATATTGATATCTGCCTGTATTCTTTGTCTATATTTTTCTGAACATGTCTGCCTGAGTTTATCACTCAGTGATATATGTACTCTCTCTCTTTTTGGTATGTGGAGCTTTTCTGCCCGGGCCTCCACTGAAAATGGACATATATCCAGTCTGACTATCCCGGTCAACAAATGTAAAATAAATAAAAATAAATTATATCAATTGTTGCTAGGAAAGGCAATCTCTAACCTGCAGTCCAAATAAATTCTTGGTGTCTTCCCATTCTATTATCTTTCCCTCTCTAGTTATTTGCTCCCAATACATTGATTCCTTTGCCACTTTTCTCAAAAAAATTCTAGCCCCTCTTGCTTACTGTCTGTATCCCTAACTGTAGTCATCCCTATCAGCAGAATCTCAATTCTCCATTCCTGTGCTGGCTTAGTTCTCAGAATATTTTTTGCTACATTATGAATATAATATTCAGTACAATTACTGTCACTGTTCTTAAAGGTCTACATCCAAAATCTCAGTCTCAACTTGTTTCTAGAACCCCCCCCCCCAATATCATCAACTCTTTTCCACTATGAATTACAGCCTTCTGCTAATGTTAAGTATAGGAGCCTTAACTGTGTTGCTCTGAAATACCCCTACAAATCAGGTAATCCCAATCTGCCTTGTTCTACTGGAATAATCAGATTATCACACTTGATTCTTGCAGTCTTCCCCTCCCAGATAAAATCTTTCAACTCTTTACTGCTGTCCACAATTTCTCCTCTGGTTGATAAAAATATGACAGACCTGTGTAAAAGACTAAACAGACTAAAAACATTTTAACTGCTTGCATCTTACTACCTATTTCCATACAGCTGAGCTTCCATGTTTCTCAGTTTTTGTATTATCTTTTTAGTCTCTTCCCACATATCCTTAGCTGCCACACCAGAATCATTTTAATCCATACTCCTAAATACTTCATTTTATCATGTCCTCATAAATATGGATATTGCTGAACAAGTTTGTGTGTAGGTACATTAATTTATTGCTACAGTCTGTTTTAGCTGCATTAATTCTGTATCCTGAATAAATCAAATTCTCTAAAAAAGTTACACAACACTGTAATGTCCCTTTCTGGTTTTATCAGGTATACAATATCTGCAAATACAGCCAGTTTTTCTTGACTACCAAACCAATTTTATCCTTGAATTTCTGAGTCCCTTATTTTCTTTGCCAATTGCTCTAAATATAACACAAAATACAAAAGAGAAAGAGGACACCCTATGCCTGGTTCCTCTGCTCAAGCAGAATTATCAAAGAGGACTCCACACACTAACCTTTGCCTCCAATCCCTCATACAGCCTCCTAATCAACCTTATAATTTTATCAGGGAATGCAATGCTTTGTCTGCGTCAAGACCCACTAATTGAGGTATTTTCTTGAATTCTGCTTCCCTCTGGACCATCAATGTTCTATTAATGTTGGCAAATGTTTGATTACCCTTCACAAAACCACACTGATCCATATCTATCAATTTTGGCATCACTTTTGCAATTCTTTTAGCCATTATAGACAGACACTTTATAATCATGGTTTAGTACTGAAACAGGCCTGTATGAAGCTGAATTTGATGGATATTTACCATCTTTATGTATTACAGCTACCACTGCTTTCTTACCAGATGTTGGTAATTCTCTTCCTTTTAAAACACTGCTAAACAAAACCTTCCAGATCCTTATCAGTTTTTTTTCCCCTCCTGGCTTCCAAACGTCCACAGGAATGCCACTTACTCCTGAGAACTTCCTTGTAGATTGGCTATACATCACCATTATTAGCTCATCTCATCCTATCCTGTTAGTAATTGAGCCTAATCTACCTCTAACATTGGCATATTTACTTCTTCCATAAACATTTCCATTTGTAACTTTTCTTGATTTCCATATTGTTCTGCTTTACACAGACTTTCATAGAATTTCTGAAATATTTCAAATACTACTACAGGATCTCTTATCTTCCTTGTTATAGGGTCCCTAAACTTGGCGACATCTCTTTCTACTTCCTGTTGCCACAGTTGTTGTCCTAAAAGTTTTTGTGCTCTAGAGTGATCAAAAACAGTATAACAGCAACCTTTCTAAACTTGTGCATATTACTGAGGTACTCCCTTATTTTCTGTTTAGCATTCTGCAGTTGCTTCCCTTGGTTTAATTCCCCTATTTTGCAATAATTTTACATTTGTCAGTCTTAAATAATTCTTGTTACTACTTAACCCCCTCGTCTCTTTTTTTTATTTATTTCCTCAGTATTTTTAAACTCCTTTAATTCTGTCCCACTCGTTAGCTATATTTTCAGAAGAAATTTCTATCTTTTCTAATAATTCCTGAATTTTCACTACCCATTCCGTAAATTCCTCTCTTTTTAACAGATAGGTGGGAAAGCACCAGTATTTCATTTTTATTTCATTACCATGTGTTTTTTATTTTAATTATTAGTGCACGATCTGTGAAATGTAAATTCTGTCTAGCCTAGCCTAGTTTTTGTATCTTTGGGAACATGTAAATTGACTCCGAACTCCTAGTACTAAATTCACATCTTCCATGCCAAATATTTTCATAAATTTCTGCATATGATATATATATATATATATATATATATACATACATATACACACACACATATACATACATACATATACACACACACCCTCCTTTGTTATATTTTCCCTTTTGGAGCCAGAGGCACATCTTCACTGTTGCAAATCAAATTCCAGTCCCCACCTACAAGCAATATTCCTTGCTGAAAGCTGATTTCTCCCAGAATACTCAAGCTCCACTATAGCAGTTGTCAGTGGAATATAAATACATTCTAGTATCCTTCTCCTCCATTGCAAGTAGCTCCTTAGTATTACAAATCTACCATTATCTATCACTACTGGAGCTCCTCTTGCAATTAATAAAAATTCTCCTCTTTTCCTTTGCCCCAGGTATTCCGCTGAATAATCATAATGGAAACCTTTCTTTATCAAATTCACATGTTCAGTTATTTCCAAGTCTCTCTCTTGTAGGACAGCTATTTGTACTCTACACTTTTTAATATAATTCACCATTTATTTTTGTACTTATCTGTGAGACCACTGATTAAAGACATTACAGAAAGCATTGAGGTCTTAAAATTATTCCCACCTTTTATATATTAACAGTTTGTTAAATGTACAGCTCCACCTTCTGTGTTACATGCATATACTGTTGGGCAGGTTCATCTTTTATACAGTTGTTTCTTGTCATATCCATTTGAGCCTATGTTGCATCTTACAAAACTTTTGTTTTATTGAAAGTCCTAAAATAACATCCAATATCTCCTAAAAATCTATTAACTTAAATAACACACAGACCTATGCACATCTTCAAATATTGAGGTTTTACCCTCCCAATAGGAACAAATGTTCCAAACTGACAGCTACATGTACAACCTTGAGATAACCTAAAAGAAAGGTTATCCATGCTAAGACACATGGGCCTGTGCTTCTACTAAGTGCTGTCTGGCTTTGTCTCATCTTTACAGCACTATATGGGAGAATACTTGAATGCTTTCAGAAAAAAATTCTCCAATCCATTTCTCCTTATCAGATTGTCTACAAGAGACATGAGGACCTCACAACTTTTTCATTTACTTGCCTTCTCTTAAAACTTGTTACTAGATTAAGCTAAGGCCCTTAACCCGGTCATTCTCCTATGCAAGAATGAAAAAAGCACACTAATTTTTCTTTTGTCATGCTCTTTTAACCAGATTTTTTTAACACTGCAGTCCCTACATTTCTTTCTTTGCAGTTTGTTTGCCAGGATAGTCCATTGGGCCACAAGGAGGCCGCTTTCAATGGAGTCCTGGGGAGAAAAGTTCCAGAAAAATACAAATATATAGTACACATTATACATTACAGATTTCTTAAAACTGAACAATGAGAAAAAGAAAAAACAGGAGCACGTTTACATTAGCACCCCCATTACAATTACAAATGACTGAGAAAGGCTTACTTTATAGTATGCAAAGAAAATGAAACACTATCAAAATGGTACCATTATGGAAAAAAAACTTTTATTTACAATTAACTTTCTCCCTCCTCTTCCCTCTCGAGTATTTTTCCAAACATTAATGAAATAAATTGGGGTATATGCCTTCAAGTCCCCTACAAGTTTGACAAAGTACAGATTTTCTTTTTCTGTCATGTTTCACAAATATAATTATTGCTTTGTAATTCCACATTTGTCAATTTCCAAGTTACTGGTTCATCCAAATCTCCCAAATTCTGTCCCTGCTTCAGTTCCAATGAATTCTCGATTCTTCTAGTTGATTTTAGTGTTTTTTTCCTTCTGTCAAGCGTTTTCCATTGAAACACTGGAAAAGATTTCACTGGTACAGTTTCTCTGTGGTCTTTATTACCAGAAGAACAAAAGCAGCATAATCTCGTTCTGTTTCACAGCTCACTTTGTTGGACACACTTGTGTATTTCCTCATTTCTTCCTTAGCATGCAATTCTTCAAAAAATGATTTTGTTCCTCTACAGAAAAATGTCTGAAGACAGCTGGGTACAGCAATTTGAATCTCATGCCTGCTTCTCAACATCCCCTGAATAATGGGATAAATTTACTCTTCTGTCTGGTGTACGAGTAGATATTCTACACACACACACACACACACACACACACACACACACACACACACACACACACACTGCGGTCTTCCACTTTTAGTACTTTGGCTTTCTGCCACAGTTTTGCCAGAATCAACTCCTTCTGCTGGTAAGACTGCATCTGTACTATTAAAGGTCTAAGTTGCTTTCTCATAGTTAGTTTTGGAGCACACACATACAATGTGCCCGTTCAATTTACAATTTATGTTGTGGAATACCAGTCCAGTTGCTTATTTGTGCTTTCATACAATTAATGCAGTCTGTTCTTTCAGCTTCTCTGGTACAGCAGAAAATCTCAGGTTATTTCTACATGCTCTGTCCTCTAATTCCAATATTTTTTGAGATATTTTCTTGTGCAGTGTCATATTCAACCAGCAGGTTCTTCATTTCAGCCTCTGAATTTTGATGTTATATTGCCTTCACTGAATATCTGTTTAAAGTTTCTTTCATTTATTCCAGCCTTTTACTGTTTGAATTGATATACTCCATCAGTGTTTCATTTATTTTAATCAGGTCTGTGTACAGTTGCCTTATACTTTCCTCTAGGTTACTGGAAGTCATGTTTGGAGCTTGCACTGCTTTTTGCTAAACCGCTGCAATTCTCTTCCCAGTCAGTTGTTTTTTTGTCACCTTTAGTTGATGATTTTCCTTTAGGTCCTCTGTATTTCTTTCTTCCTGGCATCCAGGCAGTGCACTTAATAGCCAGTTACTGAAATATACCTGCTAAGTTTTTGTTTTCACTCTGGGAGAGCTACAATTAAGCTGCTACTCAATGTGCAGCCATCTTGGAACTACAGAGTTAAAATCCTTGGCATTATTCTGAAGGAGGAATGCTCTCAATTACTCAACTCTCCCCTGGAAAGAAGGGTTTGGGTCTGACTTAAGAACTCTGAAAAAGCAACTTGGTCTGTGACTGTGGCTTTTTCTGCGGGCAAAAAATAATGCAGGCTGTAGTCTACTAGAAATGGGTTTGCTCACTGATTGCCAGCCCTTAAACACAACAAAGGAGAAAAACAGCTGCTCCAACTTCCTAAAATCAAACACCCACTTTTGGTAAATCAAACTGTCACTGCACCATTTAGCATGGTAAGGTCTCTCTCCCTTTTGGTTTCCTTCCTAGTGAAGAACATGGTGAGATGAATGGACATGTCTAAAAATACTGTGGAAAACATTTTTAGAAAGAAATACGGGATGGCCTGACGGGTGCACAATCGTTGTGTAAGGCCAGACATGTTTCCTTAAACAATAGGGTATGAAGCTCAGAAAAGTAATTTGCAAGACACAATTACTGTGAAACCAGCAGGTTCAACAGGAGATAAGCAATCCCATAAATTATGAAGTTCAAAACCCACACACAGGAGGAGGGTTCTTTAAGGCATTTCTTTAACTTCACCCACATTTAAAGGACTGCATGACCAGTTAATGCTAAGTTACAATCCTGTACACTACCAGGACATGATTGACAGAAACAGATGAAAAGTACAGTTGTGCACACTTACCAGAAATGCAGATGTTTGAGTATATTCACTGTTGCAGTCATTACATTTGGGTAATCTGCTGGCAGGTTGCCCTCAGTCGGCCTGAATTCCAAAGTCTTGGGTCCCATGGTTGCTATCTTCTTTC
>NC_056727.1:914581717-914602760 GCF_019279795.1 Protopterus annectens | reverse complement strand
ATACCTCCCCTGCCTTAACGCCAAACAACACATCCTGCTGCAAAGGTGCATCCAATAATTTTGCCTTAACATGATCTGGTAACGTATGTTCTTTTAACCAAGCATGTCTTGTAATGAGAGAGCCTGTAACTGCTGCTCTACAGGAGGCCTCTAAGGAATAAAACCCACATTGCAAAGTATGTTTTCCCACTTGTTCAGCTGCATGCAATAAATCCTGCATTTCTTTAAAATTAGGAGGATCTGAATCTGGAAGCATCTTTTGTTTCAACTGAGACATCAAAAATTGCTGATATTTTAGCATGTGAAACTGGCAATTTAAGGCTCTCATTGCAAAGTTGCAGATGTATATACCTTCTTTCCCCATCTGTCTAATGCTCTGGAATCTCTGTCAGAGGGAACTGGGTTTTTTGCTGATGAGGCCTTAAATCCCTTTGGGTCCCTGAGAAATAGTTTCAGGGTCAGCAACAGGGCTTTTATACAGAAATTTTTGAGAGTCAGGGACTCTGTAATATCTATCAGGTTTAACTGGGGCTGGAGGTAAGGAGTCAGGGTTTAAGCTTGATTCAGTGTACACATCATCCACTATATCTAACACTGGCGGAATAGCAAGGGGTCTGTGTCGAGGTAATAAAAGGAAGTCTCTCAGCCTTTTCTTGGACTCAGAGTAATCCTGGCCTTCCCAATGGAAATGCTCCCTCATGGTATGCAAGGTCTCCCCAAAGGAGTAGTCCTCAGGCGGAGAAGCTGATGGAATTGATTCCTCAGCATCAGAATCCTCATAAGGGGGCAAAGAATATCCTAGGTCTGAGGATGAATCTGAAGAAATGGACACCTGCTCGGAAGATTCATAGTCTGCATCCTGTCTGGGCCTTTTATCAGAAGGGGGATGGGACCCCCTGATCAGGGTGATTAGATCTTCGGCCATTTTGAGCATTTGCTTCTTAGGCATGGAAGCCTGTCCTGGAGAATGCTGTATCTGCTTTTTTGTTTTTAAGGGGGGCTTAGACTTAGCAGAGGGTTTAATGGTTAACTGGGTAGGTCTGAAAACACCCACTGAAGCTGTGGATTGCTCAGCTACTTCGGTTCCCTCTGAAGGGCTAGTTTTGGTAGGCTGAAAACCTAGAGTGTCCGAAGGCCCAGCCAGCTCCACAAAGGAGTCGGAGGCGGTCTGTGGTTCTGCGGAAATGGTCGTTTGGGGCTGCGTAGGCGCCTCGCTGAAAACTGGAGAAACGGCGACTGGCCTAGAAGAGGCCTCGTAGTCAGTTTTGGACCTCAGATGCCTGTCCTTGTCTTTACGCTTTTTATGTATTCCGGTTGTCGGAAGTTCCGACGGCATGGTGTAATTTAATTTTCTGCCAAAATAATGTTGGGCAAAATCAAACTGACGTTTAATAGTGCGCTTGTTAAACCTAGCACAAAACCGACAACCAGTGACATTGTGGTCTGGGCCTAGGCATAAAATACAATAGGAGTGGAAATCCTTACGAGGCATTTGCTTCCTTACGAGGCATTTGCTTCCCACAAGAAATACAGTTATTAACCTTTACTGACATTGGTCTGAGGCAAGAAAAAGTTTCCCCAACTGGGTACTTCTTCGGTTCTGGGTTCGCAACGAAAATCTCAGGAGTCGGCCGACCGGCACTTGCAAACTGCTTCTGCTTCGGGTACCGCACGACAAGAAAGACTGGGGAAAATGACGTCGGCTCCATCTTGTATACCCCTATCACACTGACATCAGGGAGGAGGCGACAGCAACCGACCCCGGACCAAGACTTTGGAACACAGGCCGACTGGGGAACCACCTGACAGCAGGATAACTCAAGTGTAATGACTGCAGCAGTGTAACACAATGAACATCTGTACTATGTTCTTCGTGTTTCACTGTTGCAGTCATTACATTTGGGTAGAATCCCAAAGCTATGGTTGGGAGGCTCGAGGTAAACAGCATTAGGTGCAGTTATAAAACCCTGCAGCACTGCAGTGGCAAAGCCTGCCCTGGACTTAGAGAGGCAAATGGTAATGCTTTGTAAAGGTGTGAACAGAACTCCAAGTAGCAGCCTCTAGAATGTCTTTGGTTGGTAGTTCTCTGATAAAGGCTGCTGAAGTAGCTGCAGCTCTGGTGGAATGAGACCTAATGCCCTTGGGCACAGGTTTATCATGGTGTAAGTAGCAGAAACGGATGCAGTGGCTTATCCACTTTGAAATAGCCTTTCCTTCTGATCCTGCAGCATATGACACTAGTAATTGCTCAGTTTTTCTTAGAGCTTTAGCCCTGCCCAAGTAGAATCTTAGCTGTCTGTGTACGTCCAAGGAATGCAGAATTCTCTCCCCCCTGTTCTGCGGATTTGGATAAAAAGTTGGCAGATGAATTGTTTGGTTAAGAGCCACACTGGAAACCACCTTAGGCATAAAAGTAGGATTTGTCCTCAGAGACACCCTGTCTGGGTAAAATATGATAAAAGGCTCTATAGCCACGAGGGCCTGCAGCTCTGAAACTCTTCTTGAAGTAATTGCTAGTAGCAGAGCGGTTTTCTATGATAAGAACTTTAGATCAGCGGTAGCAGCCGGTTCAAATGGAGGTAGGGTGAGCTTTTCCAACACATAATTGAGGTCCCATGCAGGTAATGGTGATCTTATAGGAGGCCTTAAATTTTTGGCTCCTCTAAGATGCTGCTTTAGTAAAGGATGAGAAAAGATTGGTGGCTCTGTATTGTAATGAACCAAAATTAGCAGATGCATGGATTTTGATTGATGAGAAAGATAGGCCTTTGTCAAGCATCTCAGTTAAGTATTGTAATATTGGAGGAATATTTGGTTCTGCTGCATCAGCTGCTTGTGCTTGATTCCAAGCACAGAATCTCTTCCATTTGTCAGCATAAGATTTTCTAGTACTAGGCCTTCTGGCTTCCAAAATGACATCCATCACAGCTTTACTGAGAGGTTCTGTTTGTATGACTACATGATTAGCCATGCTGCTAGGTTCAGAGTCTGTAGTTGATTGTGCAGGATCTGACTGTTTTCCTGGGACAGTAGTTGTGGTCTTTGAGGCAAGATCCAAGCTGGGTATTGAGACAAGTTTCTTAGGATTGGGTACCAGTATTGGCGGGGCCAGTCCGGGGCAATTAATATCATCTTTGGCTTCACTTGTCTGACTTTTAGGAGGACCTTGGATAGAAGAGGCAGAGGAGGAAAGGTGTAAACAGATAGGTTTTTCCAACTGAAGGATAGGGCGTCCACTTTCCATGCTGGTCTGTGATAAGTCCTTGTGCAGAATCTTTTCAATTGATAATTTTGAGGAGAGACACATAGATCTATGTCTGGGCTCCCCCATTTCTCTGTTATCATGCTGAAGACTTGTGGATTTAGTTTCCACTCGTGAGGATCCATAAGGTTTCTGCTTAAATCAACTGCCACAGTGTTTTGTTTTCCTGGTAGGAATTGAGCTTGAAGATGTATTTGGTAGGTCAAAGCTGTGTCCCACAGTGCCATAGCTGATCTGCAAAGGGGGTATGAGTGTGTGCCCCCTTGCTTGTTTATATACCACATGACTGTGGTGTTGTCCGTCTTTATCAGTAGTTGTCCTGGATGACGCAAGTCCTTGAAGGCTGTTGGGGCATTTTGAACAGCTAGCATCTCTTTCTGGTTGATATGTAGATGCATTTGTTTTGGTGTCCATAAGCCCTGAATGCATCTTCCTGCCATGTGGGCCCCCCAGGCATAATCTGAAGTGTCTGTTAAGGTTTGGCTGGCAGGGGGTAGAGTGAAGGGCAGTCCCATGTTTTGCTGAAATGCCTTTGCCCACCATAGAAACTCCTGTTGCAGGCAGGGAATGAGAGGAATCATTGTTTCCATACTGTGTGAATGTTGACTCCATAAACTTTTTAGGTACCATTGAAGTTTCCTCATATGCAGTCTTGCATATGGAATTAGTAGGATGCAGGATGCCATGAAGCCCAGAGCCTGCAGAATTTGTCTTGCAGAAGACTGGGTTTTTGTTGCCATCAGTTTGAAGTAAGTAGTCAGTTGCCTTTGCTTGTCTGGCGTGAGGTAAGCCATCTGGGCAGTTGTATCCAAGCTTGCACCCAGGAATGTTATCTTTTGAGAGGGTACCAGTTGTGATTTCTTTTCGTTTATTGTGTACCCTAGGCATGTTAGAAGCCTTTTCACAAATGCCAGGTGTCGAAGAAGAGTGTCCTTGCTCTCTGCTTGACTGAGACAGTCGTCCAAGTAAGGATATATTTGTATACTTCTTTGTCTGCAAAATGCAATTACTGGTGCCAGGCACTTTGTGAAGACCCTGGGCGCAGTAGATAAGCCAAAGGGCAGTGCAGAGAATTGGTAATGCATTAAGCCAGCCTTGAATCTGAGGTATCTTCTGCACGATTGTCTTATTGGGACATGCAGGTATGCCTCTTTTAGGTCTAAAGTCACCAGCCAAGCATTCTTGCCCAGCATGGGCAGAAGCTGCTGCAAAGTCAGCATTTTGAATTTTGGAATGCCCAGGTATGTGTTCAAAATTGATAAATCCAGTATTAGCTGCCAGGCTTTGTCTTTTCTGGGTACCAAGAACAGTCTTGAGTAAAAACCTTGTCCTTTTTCCTGTTGTGGTACTGTCTGAATGGCCCCCATATCCATGAAGGATGCAACTTGTTTCTGTGCGTCTGCTCATTGATTTTTTGGCAGATCTGGCCAACCCTTTGCCATTGGCAGTGTGTGGAAATGGAATCTGTATCCCTGTGATAAGATGTTTAGTACCCACTTGTCCTGGGTTATTAACTGCCAATTTTGAGCAAAAAGTGCTAATTTTCCCCCTATGGGTGTTGCCAAAAGATAAGTGCTTGGTGTAGGCAGAGGGAAGACACTGGGATTGCTTTCTGTAGGTTTGCGCTTCATCTCCTCCAGATTTGGAGGGGTAAGTGCCCCATTGCTTTGACCTGTATGAATCTTGCGCCTTGTATCTGGAACCCTTAGGGCATCTGGATTTGCCCCTTTGAGCTCTGTCTGACACAGGAAAGGACCAATTTTTTTGTAGGCCAGTGTCTACTGAATCTAGGTGGCTGCACTTGTAAGAAGTCTTTAACAGTTTGCATAGACTTAGCTTTGTCTTCCATTTTCTTTAAAACCTCTTGTGCCTTAATACCAAACAGAGAATCATGCTGTAACGGTGCATCTAGCAATTTAGCTTTAACATGATCGGGCAAATTTTGTTCCTTTAACCAGGCATGCCTCCTAATCACAGATCCAGTAACTGCGGCCCTGCAGGAGGCCACTAAGGAATCAAAACCACATTGCAAAGTATGCTTTCAAACTTGTTCAGCTGCATGCAATAATTCCTGCAATTCTTTATTTTCTGCACATTCTGAAATCAACATCATTTTCTGTTTCAGCAATCCCATAACATGTTGTTGGTACTTAAGCATATGAAATTGACAGTTTATGGCCCTGATTGCCAAGGTTGCAGATGTATAAACCTTTTTTCCTCATCTGTCTAGTGCCCTTGAATCTCTGTCAGAGGGTGTAGGATTTTTTGCTGTTGAGGCCTTAACTCCCTTTAGACCCTGTGAAATAGTTTCAGGATCAAAAAGGCAGAAGAATGTTCTATTTAAGCTTGCTCAGCAAAATCACAACAATAACTAAGAGATGAGCGATGCACCACACCATAAAACGTATCTCAACAATTTATTCAGAGCTGTATCTCAACTAGACAAAAAACAACAAACAGCGGATTAGCGCTTTCAGCTATCAAAGCCTTCTTCAGATCCACAGTCAAAAAGCCACATCTCAATCTAATATAAAGCATGTAACAGCCAATGACAAAAAAACATGTAAACAAGCTGCTTTGCTCTAACCAATACAAGTGCTTATACAAGCGCTTCATCATCCAATGTGTTTCGTTATTCTAATTAGCTTTGACTAGCAAGTTAAGATGAAAAATGTAAATTAGACTTCGCTTTCTCAAACATCACTGGTCTCAGCTAGCAAATGAAAGCAGAAATGTAAATCAGACTTTACTTGCTTAAAAATCATTGGTTTACTTTAAACATTAGACAAAACCTAGCTTTAACTAGCAAGTTAGGATTGAAAATGTAAATTAAACTTCACTTTCTCAAACATCATTGGTCTGGGCTAGCAAATGATAGCAGAAATGTAAATCAGACTTTGCTTGCTTAAAAATCATTGGTTTGCGTTAGACATTAGACAAAACATAGGGAAACTTATATCAAAAAAGTATTCCCTATCACTTTCATAAGAATAAAAGCCAAGATATTCCAAGTTCAATCATCAAAAACGCGATTCTATAAGGACATTTAACAAAACATATCTTACTAAAATATAAATAATTAATAAATAATTAAAACATTTTAGCATTTAAAAATACGTATGCAAAGTCCTTAATAACAAAATGCTAATAAAATATAAAATATAATATATCTGTAAATTATGTAATATATACTACCTACATAAAAATTATTAAACAACAGAAGCAGAAACAATACATTAATAATATAAGCAAACACTGTCGTTAAAGATGTCATAAGCAACGAACCCTAGGAGCTATAAAATCTGAACAGCACCATAAAAAGATAGGATGACCATCTTGAATTTCTATTATAAACAGTGACTAGAAATAAAAATATAAAAAAATGTAAATATATATAAATAAATATAATACAAGTCACTACGACAATTAATAAGGCAATATGGGTCATAATCAGAACCTTCAAACAGACGATAGTACACAATATATAAAAATCATATGATTGATAGTTAACAAGTTAACCATATGAAAATTATATTTAATAAGCTAGCCTGTATATTGAACAATTTTTCTATTCTTCATAAACGACTTGATTGGTACACTTCCATTTAATCCAGGTGGATATCAGCCCGCATTCTCATAATCCATTTGGATTCCTCATGTTCAGTCAAATTCACCAAATCACCTTCTCTTTCATTGTGTTTTAACTGAGATATTATCATGAAATGAAAATTATGCCCTTCATTGCCTTTTATGTGTGTAAATAAAGCATTAGTTTCTTTTCTGGTCCTTATGTCTGATAAATGTTTGGAAATCCTTTCTTTCACTTTCATATTGGTTTTCCCTACATAAAAAGCTGTATAAACTCTGCAGGTAGTGATGTTCATAGGTTCATACTAGGCTATCTGCCCTAGGGCATTTATAAGCCTAGCCAGAGTGTGTTTGGCTTTCGCCACCCCTTGGAATGAGTATACTATGCCCATTTTAAAGTTTAGTTTACTGTACCTCTGTCTAGCAGTGACACAGAAGTGACCCCCGGGGTAAACCTACAATTTCCCATCCACTCGTCAAGACTTCTCTTGAAGAGAGTCAGTGAGGGGCTCTGCCTAACATGGCCTGGGATTTTATTCCAGAGTGAAGGGAGCCTCTGGGTTATGAATCTGTCCCTCCAGCATGTCCTATTTATTTCTGTGCTGAGGTTCAAATCTCTCGCTCGCGTAGCTCTGGTGGATTTGGATTTTCTGAGGTGGAGTATGTCCATTAATTCCGGGTTGGACATGGCCTTGTACGTCAGGCATAGATCGCCTCTGAGTAGGCGGTATGCTACTGAGTAGAGATGGAGTTTCCTTAGCCGGGCAGCATATGGCATATGTTTGAGTCCCTTGATCCTGTTGGTGAGGTACTTTTGGGGGTCTTTCCAATTGCTGCAGGTGTCTGGTAAGGTACATCCCAAATGGGGCACTGTACTCAATTATGGACCTGATGAGGGAAGAGTAAAGGGGCACAATGACCTCTCCCGATCTAGATGTGAATCCCTTCATGATAAGGTGGGCAATATACAAGGTCTTTCTAACCACTTTGGCAATGTGAGTGTCAAACGAGAGGTTACTGTCAACTTGGGTCCCTAGGTCCCTAATTACTTCTTCCGTACTTAATGGATTACCACCTATGTGGTAATTTGTGGGCACTTTGTTTTTCCCAAAGGGTATGACTACACACTTTTTGGGGTTTAGTTTAAGGCCATGGCTCTGGCACCAGTTTTCCGTTTCTATGATACCCTTTTGAAGGATGCTTGTGTCCACTGGAGAATCAATTATGACGCCCAGTTTGCAGTCATCTGCGAACTTGGTCAACCACAATCCTCCCGTGTTAGCCTGTACCTCAGAAAAATAAATACCGAACAAGAGAGGTCCCAGGACAGAGCCCTGTGGGACGCCACTTGTGACTGGTTTAGAGTCTGACATGGCTCCAGCAATTCTGACCTTGTGGGTTCTGTCCTTGAGCCAGTTTGCAACCCATCTTATGACATAGGGGTTTATATTTAAGCTGGAGAGCTTGTCTATGATGCCCGAGTGGGGTATTGGGTCGAAGGCTTTTGCAAGGTCAAGGTAAGCTGTGTGAACTACCTTACCCTCATCAATGTCCTTGGTGACTGTCTCAAAGAAGTCGACCAGGTTCAAGAGGCAGGATCTGCCCCTAACAAAGCCGAATTGGGTAGGATCCAATGTCTGTAGGTCCCCAATGTCTCCGTTTATGAGTTCCATAATGATCCTCTCCATAGCTTTGCAGACCAGGCTCGTCAAGCTTATGGGGCGGTAGTTTCCAGGGTCCGTAGAAGCACCTCCTTTGTGGAGTGGGACCACTGTTACTGTACGCCATTCTTTGAGTACATATCCTGTAGTATGGCTGAGATTAAACAGCAGCCTTATGTGTGGGTTTAGCTCTTCTTGGAGTTCATGTAGCACGCAACCCGGGACACCGTCTGGTCCCACTGATGCTGTGTTTTTAGCTTTGGAAACGGCGGCTCTCACCTGGGCATCTGAGATGTCAGGGAGGCAACATTCTGCTGGGATAGATATTTGTCCTTTTGGGGGGAGGGGGGGGGAGAAATTTGCACTGAACCGGTCTGCTAGTATGTTGGCAATGTCTGTGGGTTCAGTGCATTTTTTGTCATATTGGACTAACTCTGAGCATATCTGGGAGTTTCCACCCAGGTTTCTAACATAACTAAAGAAAGCCTTGTGATTATCTTTAGTGTCTTGTGCAATTTTTCTCTCAAAGTTGGTCTTGGATGATTTTATGAGTGTTCGTAGTTTTTTGCTAGTACTAATCAGAGATGCCTTCCCTTTTAGGGATTTTGCTCTATCGTAGTAGCTTCCTCCTCCTGTTGTATAGCTTATTAATGGCTGGGGTCCACCAGACAGGACGCTTGCCTTTGGGGGAATGGGTCTTGGTTTTATTTGGGATTGCATGATCCATGCATTCCTGTAGCTGTCCATAGAATGCGTTTATAAAGGATTCAGCAGAGTGGGCTGTGGTTTCCACTGGCCCGGGGGCCTTGAAGGATTCCACTTCGGTCTTAAGAAGTGTGAAGTCAGCTTTTGAAAAGTTCTTCACTGTGGTCTTTTGTGCTGGGGGTGGGGGCGGGATGTGGATTTCCAGGGAGATTAATTTATGGTCCGATCTTACCAATGAGGGGTATACTTCTGGTATGGAACATTGTGTCCCCATGTTTGTGATGATCAGGTCTAATATGTTTTCCCCTCTTGTGGGAGAGGTGACTATTTGTTCCATAGCATTTGAGTTTATGAATTCTAGGAACCTTTGGGATAGGGTGTTGTGGCTTGAGTAATGCTCCCAGTCTATGTTTGGGTAGTTGAAGTCTCCCAGTATGATGGTGTTTGGGGAGACCTTCATATTCTCCAGTGTCTTTAGGAAGGCCGAGTGGGGTTCCTGAGTTTGAGAGGGTGGTCTGTAGCATGCTACAAACTGGAGGGCAGTTTTGCCCACTGTTAGTTGCACATGGATGGTCTCCGATGCTTCGTGCATTGTCACTAACCTGGAGGTGTGGGTATCCTTGATGAATATGGATACTCCCCCTCCTTTTGTGGTTCGGTCCAAGTTCTGGGGCTGAAAAGCATGATATGAGGTATAACCTGGTAGTGCTGGGGTGCTCTTGGGAGCCTTGAACCAGGTTTCTGTCACTGCACAGACATCGATGTTCTCCATACTGAGGAGGGCTTTGAGAGCGTGCATCTTGAGGTTTAGACTTCTGGCGTTGAGCAGCATTACCCTTAGTTTCTTTCTACTTGTGTTTTTTAGGGAGGTGGGTTTGTCTTTTGAGCCTTGCCTAAAAAAGGCACTATGGGGGTGGCAAGAGCCTTTGCCAATATCCGAAAGCCCAGGGGTGACAGGTGCAAGCCGTCCCTTGCGAAGCAGCGTGGCTGGTCGAGCATGTCATCCCAAGCAGACAGACATTGGATCCCCTTAGAATGACACCAATACTTAAGCCAATTGTTAAAAATGATCATTTTGTCTTTGTACTGTGGCATCATTCTTGGTGAGGGTAAGATGCTGCTTAAGGTCAGGGTCATACCGGCCTGGGCTACATAATCAGAGAGCTCCTCTATGTCTCTTTTCATGTAGCCCAGGGAGGTACGTCTCAAGTCATTCACACCAGCATGGACAATGACTGAGTCATATTTGTACTTGCTTTGGAATGACCTGAGTGCTTGTGTTATGTGGCGGATTCTAGCGCCAGACAGGCAGCTTACTGTGACCTTTTCCTTGTTCAGCCTGGTGAGCGGGACGTCAGTGTGTCTGACTATAGTCACCTATTACAAGTGTATCAGGTATGTTGTTTAGCCTTAAGGGCTGTGACTGTTTGGCACAGTGACTTTGTGAACTGTGTGTTGCATGTGTTTTGTTTTGAGGTAGTGGTTTCTTGGATGTCTGCTTTGGAGGTCTCTGTTGCTTTGGCAGATTTTTATTAAGAGCCTCCGAGTATGTTTTTGTGTGTTTGGTTTGCAGTTGTGGTAGGTCTATGTGAGACTGGATCACATTTCTACTATCACAATTAGCAGTCCCAGAAAAATAAAATATTTTTCCTGTGTCCGGATGTGTAAATGACTTGGTGCAGTTCATTACATAGCAGGTCTTACAAAACCCACATTTTTTAGTTCCTATAGAGCTTTCTTTTTTCATCATTCTGCCAGAAAAGCCTGTTCCTTCCCCATAGCATAATAGTCTTTTTAGATTTTTCTTATTTTTGAACTGAAAAGTTGGAGTTGAACCTACTATGCCTTTTATCTTAGTATCAGCAGTCAGAACCAGCCAGTATTTCTTAATCACTTGGCAGATAATATTATGGTCAGATCCAAAAGTTAAGCCAACTCTCAAAGAATTCATATTCTTAGTATTGGTATGATGACTCTCATTCCCTACATTTCTAGTTGAATACAAAGGTCTCCCCTTGTTTTTTTCTCAATTCAGTGGCTTCTATAACATTTGAGTTCACTCTCCTAGTTGGATAGCCTCTCTGCTCAAAACTCTTCAGTAAAAGTACAGTTTTGTACCTACCATAAATGTAGATGTTCGAGGATCCACATTGCTGCAGTCCTAACCATTGGGTAGTCCGCTGTCCAGTCGGCCCGAATACCAAAGTATATGGCTGACGTCGGTCAAGGCGCATTAGACTGACGTCAGTACGTCAGGGTACTAATGCGCATGACCGACGCCATATCTTCAGTCTTTTCTTGCCCCAGATGTCAGTAGACCCTAAAAAGACAAGGCCCAAACCAAAATACCAAAAAAAAAACCCTGCACCAAACTTATATACAATATATATATATATATATATATATATACATATGTACAATAATATACAGCAACTCACACCACCACCCCTAAACACAGAGGGGAAGGCGGGAGGGTAAATTGGACTGCAGCAATGTGGATCCTCGAACATCTACATTTATGGTAGGTACAAAACTGTACTATGTTCTTCGTTCCACATTGCTGCAGTCCTAACCACTGGGTAGAATCCCAAAGCAGAGGTAAGGGAGGCTGGCAAATCATAAAGAAGCAGGAGCTGCCAACATGCCTTGCAAAATGGCTGTGGCAAAACCAGCCCTAGATTTAGAGTAGAGAGGAAGGTGGTAATGCTTAGAGAAAGTATGCACTGAACTCCAAGTAGCTGCCTCTAAAATATCCTTAGTTGCCACCCCCCTTAGAAATGCTGTTGAAGTGGCAGTAGCCCTAGTGGAATGAGGCCTAATCCCAGCTGGAATCTCCTTGCCATGATGGGAATAACAGAATGAAATGCAAAACCCAATCCACTTAGAAATAGTTTGCTTAGACACAGGCTTGCCCTGAGAACTCAAAGCAAAAGAAACAAACAACTGCTGAGACTGCCTGAAATCCTTAGTCCTGCTTAAATAATAACGCAACTGCCTATGTACATCTAAAGTGTGCAAAATCTTTTCCCCTTTATTTTGGGGATCTGCATAGAAAGTAGGCAAATGAATAGTTTGGTTTAAAGCCACACTAGAAACCACCTTAGGCATAAAGGAAGGATTAGTACGTAATGATACCCTATCCTTATGGAAAATCAGAAAGGGCTCTACTGCCATAAGGGCCTGCAACTCAGAAACCCTTCTTGCAGAAGTAATAGCCAACAAAAAAGCAGTCTTCCATGTCAAATATTTTAAATCAGCAGTACCCGCAGGCTCAAAAGGTTGTAGAGTAAGTTTTTCCAACACAAAATTGAGATCCCAAGCAGGAGTAGGAGCTCTACGTGGGGGTCTTATATTCTTTGCCCCTCTGAGAAACTGCTTGAACAAAGGATGCGAAAACAATGGTGGGTCACAATCATAGTGAGCTGAAATTGCTGCAGCATGAATCTTAATGGAAGAGAAGGACAAACCTTTGTCCAATAACTCAGTAAGATATTGAAGAGCCACACTCAAATTAGGCTCAGAAATCTCCAAATTCCTTGCTGCACTCCAAAATAAAAATCTCTTCCATTTTTCTGCATACACTTTCCTTGTACTAGGTCTTCTAGCTTCCATAATCACATTTAAAACTTGTTGAGGAAGTTGAGACCGGCTGTCTCTCAAAACAGAATATGCCATGCTGTCAGATGAAGAAAGCGAAGCTTGACATTGAGCAGGTGGCCTTCTCTCTGAGACAAAAGGTGTGGAATCAAGGGTAAAGGCCATGGAGGCTTCTTTACTAGACTCCTCAGTAATGGGTACCAGTGCTGCCGAGGCCAATCTGGAGCTATTAAAATCATCCTTGGCTTGTCTTGTCTGACCTTTAGAAGCACCTTTGGAAGAAGAGGCAGAGGTGGAAACGCATACACATGAAGATTTTTCCAACTGAAAGAAAGAGCATCCACTTTCCAAGCTGTGTGATGTAACCTCTTTGTGCAAAACTTTGGCAGCTGGTGGTTTAGTGGAGAAGCGAACAGATCTATGTCTGGAGTTCCCCAGGACACTGTCAACCTTTGAAATACATGAAGATCCAGTTTCCACTGTGGGGATCCATGATTTGTCTGCTTAACACATCTGCTAAGGAGTTCTGTGCTCGGCAGAAACCTTGCCTGAAGAGTTAGTTGCAAGCTGAGCGCAGTCTCCCATAAAATCATTGCTTGCCTGCATAGAGGATAAGAATGTGTTCCCCTTGTTTGTTGATGTACCACATGACAGTTGTGTTGTCTGTTAGAATCAACACCTGCCCTGGAAGAAGTAACTCCTTGAAAGCCATTAATGCAAACTGGACTGCTAACATCTCCTTCATGTTGATATGTAGATGCTGTAGTCTGGCAGGCCACTTGTCTTGTATCCACTTTCCATTTAGATGAGCTCCCAAGCAATGTCCGAGGCATCTGTCGTTAAAATCTGACTCGCCTCTGGCCGGGTCACAGAGAGTCCCTTGTTTAGGTGACATTCCTGAGCCCACCACAAAAATTCTTTTTGAAGGCAAGGTATTATTTGAATGACAGTGTCCAAATCCTGGCAGTGCTGTGTCCATACATTTTGAGATACCATTGCAGCTTCCTCATATGCAGTTTGGCATTGGGAAGCACCAGAATACAAGATGCCATGAACCCTAATGCTTGAAGGACTGTCCTTGCAGTCAGCACGGACTGATGAGATAGTTGATGGAAGTAAAGTGATAGATTCTTTTGTTTGTCCGGGGTTAAAAAGGCCATCTGGGCTGCTGTATTCAGTCTCACACCCAGAAAGCACATGTCTTGAGAGGGTACTAGACTGGACTTTATTTCGTTCACAGAATACCCTAGGCATCTTAGCACTGCTATAACATATTCCAGATGCTGTAGAAGGTCTTCCTTTTCTTGAGCCAGAATCAGGCAGTCGACCAAGTAAGGATAGATTTGAATTCCTTTTAGCCTGAAGTAAGCTATCACTGGAGCCAGAACCTTTGTGAATACTCTGGGCGCAGTAGATAAGCCAAAGGGCAATGCAGAGAACTGATAATGAGAATGTCCAGCTCGAAAACGCAGATACTTCCTGCAACTTAGTCTTATAGGCACATGAAGGTAAGCTTCCTTGAGATCTAAAGTTACCATCCAGTGGTCTTTGCCCAGTAGAGGTAAAAGCTGTTGTAACGTCAACATCTTGAACTTGGGAATGTCCAGATAAGTGTTGAGGATAGATAAATCCAGAATTGGTCTCCACGTGTTCCCCTTCTTTGGTACTAGGAACAGGCGAGAATAAAATCCTAGGCCCCTTTCTGATACAGGGACTGGCTGAATGGCCCCTATTTGGAGTAACAGAGAAATTTGCTTGTGAGCCTCTTTCCTTTGTGTAGGAGGAACTTCTGGCATGCCCTTGAAAGGCGGCAATGTATGGAAATAAAACCTGTAACCGTGGTGAATGATATCCAACACCCATCTGTCTTGAGTAATTAAATCCCAATTTTCTTTGAAAAGAGACAGTCTTCCTCCCAAAGGAGCTGCCAGACGAGAATCTACTGGCAGCTGAAAAGGCAGGTCATTGGGTCTGTTTACGAAAGGACTGACCCCTGCCCTCACCAGAAGTCTGAGCAGGTGAACTCCCTGTTCTAGGCCTAAAAGAACCTTGAGCTCTGCCCCTACCACGTCTAGACCTACCCCTAGACTGGGAATCATAAGCAGGATATGTCCATCCCTTAGTAGGCCAATTTCTACTAAACTTGGTGGCTGCACCTGCAAAAATCTTTAACAGTTTGCATAGACTTAGCTTTGTCCTCCATTTTCTTCAGAACTGCTTCCACAGGCAAACCAAACAACACATCAGACTGTAAAGGAGCATCCAAAATCCTTGTCTTAACATGCTCAGCTAAATTCTGATCCCTCAACCAGGCATGCCTGCGAAGAACAGAACTAGTGGCAGCCACCCTCGAGGAGGCCTGCACAGCATCAAAACCACATTGCAAAGAATGCTTACCCACTTGTTCAGACACATGAAGTAAATCCAGCAACTCTTTACACTCTATACCTTCCGCCAAAGCATCCACCTTAGATTTCAATTGTGAAAGGAGATAATTTTGATATTTTAGCATGTGAAACTGACAATTCAACGCCTCATGGCTAGAGTGGAAGAAGTGTACACTTTCTTTCCCCACCTATCCAAAGCCCTTGCCTCTTTATCAGTGGGAACAGGATTTTAACCACAGAGGCCTTAACACCTTTAGGCCCCTGAGAAACAGTTTCTGGGTCCGCCCTAGGACTCTTAAACAAATACTTATGAGCTTCGGGCACCCTATAGTACCTATCAGGTTTAACAGGAGCAGGAGGCAAAGAGTCAGGGTTCAGGAAGCCTCTGCAAAACATCTTCCACCACATTCAACACAGGAGGAATAGCTAAGGGCCTATGTTGTGGTAAAAATAAGAATTCCCTAAGCCTTTTCCTGGAATCAGAGTAATCTTGGCCTTCCCATTTAAAGTGTTCCCTCATGGAATGCAGAGTCTCTGAAAATGAGAAATCCTCAGGAGGAGAAGCTGTAGGTGTGGAATCATCCACATCAGAATCAGAATAAGGAGGAAAGTCCTGTAAGTCTTCCGCAGAAGACTCCGAAGCCTCTGAATACTGTTCCAAACTCTCAAACTCAGGTTCCACCCTAGGCCTCTTATCCGGAGGGGGCATAGAGCCTCTAATCATAGTAATTAAATCTTCTGCCATTTTAAGCATATGTTTCTTAGGCACAGAACCTGAAGTGCTAGGAGAAATCCCCACTGTAGCTGGCCTACCTCTCAAAGAAGTTTTGGAAACAGTAGGAGAAGCTCTAACTATCTTGGGAA
The DNA here is from genome assembly GCF_019279795.1 of Protopterus annectens. Taxonomy (NCBI): domain Eukaryota; kingdom Metazoa; phylum Chordata; order Ceratodontiformes; family Protopteridae; genus Protopterus; species Protopterus annectens. The sequence continues at coordinate 914,586,696 of NC_056727.1, read as the reverse complement.
CAGAGGGAAGAACAGTTACCTGAGAAGCCCCCTCAGCCTGGCCTACCTCCTGAGAGGGCACATCCTGTAACAGTAAAGTTTCTGCCTGAGACTCCAAAGAAACTCCTGGCAAAACCTCTAGCTCCGCAGAGCCTTCTAAAGAACCGACGTCCGGGACTGCCGGTTCATCAACCCTAGGCTTCGCTGTTTTGTCTTTGCGCTTCTTAGACGAAGCGGGCGTCGGAGCATCCGACGGCATTTTGTAATTACAACGCTTCCCAAACACTAACCTGGCACAGTCTAACCTTCTCTTAATAGTGCATTTGTTAAATCTAGCACAGGAGCGGCAACCAACAACGTCGTGCTCAGGCCCTAAACAAGGTATACACAGAGTATGGTAATCCCTATGAGGTATCTGTTTCCCACAAGAAATACAGTTATTCACTTTTTCTGACATCCGGTTAAATACTGAGGCAAGAAAAAAACAAAATGCTCCCCAACGGGGTACTTAGCCAACTTTGATTCGGTCTGAAACTCCGACTTCGGAAATATTTCAGAACGCCAACCTGCACTCGCAAAAACTGCTTCTGCATCGGACCATGCGGCAAAAAAGACTGAAGATATGGCGTCGGTCATGCGCATTAGTACCCTGACGTACTGACGTCAGTCTAATGCGCCTTGACCGACGTCAGCCATATACTTTGGTATTCGGGCCGACTGGACAGCGGACTACCCAATGGTTAGGACTGCAGCAATGTGGAACGAAGAACATCTATTCCTTTCCTCAAACTCTTTTTCATCAGTACAGAGTTTAGAAATCCTGTCTGATTTTCCACAATATTATTGAAAATATGTAGAGGATGCATACTAGTATAATGCAACATATGATTCTGCCACATTTGTTTAAGAAAGAGGCTGGTAGAAATACCTTCCTTCAGGTCTAAGCGCATACCAACATCCAAAAAATCCATTTCAAACCTGGAGCTTTTGTATTCAAACCTTAAAAAATCAGTAGTCTCTGTCAGATAGTAAACAAAACTATTTAACTGCTCTCCATCACTTCTCCAAACGATAAAAATATAGTCAACAAAACGATTGTATAAAGTAATACATTTGCTTCATTGATTCATTGAGTCTCTCATCCATTCTCTCTCCCATTGTGCTAGGACCAAATTCGCATAACTATTGGCACAGGGGGTGCCCATGGCTACCCCCCAACTTTGCCAATAGTATTTGCCTTCATACGTAAAGATGTTATTGCTGAGAATTAAGTCAAGAAGTATACAAATTAGACTAGGATTGTTTTTTTCTTCCATAAGAAATCTTCTGATGGCTTCAACCCCATAATCATTGATTATATTATATATATTTTATTAGCATTTTGTTATTAAGGACTTTGCATACGTATTTTTAAATGCTAAAATGTTTTAATTATTTATATTTTAGTAAGATATGTTTTGTTAAATGTCCTTATAGAATCACGTTTTTTGATGAGTGAACTTGGAATAACTTGGCTTTTATTCTTATGAAAGTGATTGGGAATACTTTTTTTATATAAGTTTCCCTATGTTTTGTCTAATGTCGAATGCAAACCAATGATTTTTAAGCAAGCAAAGTCTGATTTACATTTCTGCTTTCATTTGCTAGCTGAGCCCAATGATGCTTGAGAAAGCGAAGTCTAATTTACATTTTTCATCTCAACTTGCTAGTCAAAGCTAATTAGAATAACGAAACACATTGGATGATGAAGTGCTTGCATAAGCACTTGTATTGGTTAGAGCAAAGCAGTTTGTTTACATGTTTTTTGTCATTGGCTGTTATATGCTTTATATTAAACTGAGATGTGGTTTTTTGACTGTGGATCTGAAGAAGGCTTTGATAGCTGAAAGCGCTAATCCGCTGTTTGTTGTTGTTTTGTCTTGTTGAGATACAGCTCTGAATAAATCGAGATACGTTTTATGGTGTGGTGCATCGCTCATCTCTTAGTTATAGTTTCAGGATCAGCAGCAGGGTTTCTAAATAAAAATTTATGTGAGTCAGGTACCCTGTAATATCTGTCGGGCTTACTGGGAGCCGGAGGTAAGGAGTCAGGGGTCAAGCTCGACTCCGAAAACACATCATCCACAATGTCTAAAACAGGGGGAATGGCTAAAGGCTTGTGCTGAGGGAGGAGGAGGAAATCCCTGAGCCTCTTTTTTGATTCTGAGAAGTCTCGACTCTCCCAGTGAAAATGCTCTCTCAAAGTATGCAAGGTTTTTCCAAATGAATAATCCTCAGGAAGAGATGCAGATGGAATAGACTCCTCAGCATCAGACTCCTCATAGGGAGATATAGATAATTCCTGATCAGAAGAAATAGAAACCTGATCTGAAGATTCATAATCAGTGTCTTGCCTAGGCCTCTTATCTGGAGGGGGATGGGTACCCCTGATCAAGGTAATAAGGTCTTCAGCCATTTTAATCATCTGTTTTTTAGGCACAGAGGCCTGTGCACGTGGCTCATGCGTCAGTTTTTTAGTTTTAGAAGTTGCTTTTGTCTTTGGTTTTGCAGCTGTCTTCTGTTTGATATACAAATGTTGAGGTCTGAATACACCCTCAGAAGCCGGTGCCTGCTCAGCGGCTCCGGACCCATCTGAGGGAGATACATCCGTCGGTCCAATACTTTGTGTATCTTGCGGCATGCCAGACTCCACATGGGTGTCGGTAGACGCCTGCGACTTGAAGGTAGCGGGTATCAGGGGATGCGAAAGCGCCTCACTGAGTACCGGCGACTGGCTTAAGAGAAGCTTTGTCTGTTTTGGATTTTGACTGCCTTTCTCTGTCCTTTTCTTTGCGTTTTTTATGTACTCCGGTAGTCGGATTGCTATCAGACGACATTTCTGGGTAGTTAAATCTGTTTCCAAAATACTTTGATGCAAAAATATACCGATGCTTAATAGTGCGTTGGTTAAATCTAGCACAAAACCGACAGCCAGGCACGTTGTGATCAGGGCCTAGGCAAGGAATACAGTATAAATGGAAATCCTTATGAGGTATTTGCTTCCCACATGTAATACAATTATTAACTTTTTCTGACATCGGTAAAAAGCAAGAAAAAAGTTTGCCCAACGGGGTACTTGGCTTTAGTGAAGACTTCAGTTCTGAAACTCAAACTCTAATATTTCAGTAGTCGGCCGACCGGCACTTGTGAAATGCTTCTGCTTCGGGCACTGCGCGGCAAGAAAAACGAAAGAAAAATGGCGTTGGCTGCATGTTTTATACCCCTGACGACCTGACGTCATGGAAGAGAAGACAGCAACCGACGCAGGACCCAAGACTTTGGAATTCAGGCCGACTGAGGGCAACCTGCTAGCAGATTACCCAAATGTAATGACTACAACAGTGAAACAAGAACATCAAGTACCTCACTATGGAAAAATGGACATCCACAAATCATACAGGTGCCTGAGACAGGTCAAGATCACTTGAAAGTTAAGTACATCATTTAAATTGAGCACTTCTTCCACTTTAAAGAGAACATCCAATCAGTTGAAAGGCTTCCAAGCAACATTTACCTCTGCCACCCCAAACAGATGGTCCAAGTAAGGTTGCAGTCTACAGCAACAGCCAGACCCAAAGCTGGTTGGCTGTCACACCAACAAAGCAGAAAAAGAATATCAAGTATTGCCACAGACCAAACAGCCTACAGCTGCATCCTTCATCATCACTACAGTACGACTACAATTACATTTTGGTATTTATTATAGGAATTTTGCAATGAAGCAATGAATAAGAAGGGATGGATGGGAAGGTAATGTAGACTCTTCACTGTCACAGGACTAACTGTACATCAACAGCAAACTCCTTACTGCTCTGCTAAATCAAGCAAAAAAGGGAAGGAACCACATTATTTTAAGTAGTCAACAGGTCAAGTCTGTGGAGTTTTGCACTTCCAGTAAATCCAGACGAGATGTGGCTTCTGAAAGTGCAAATACAGGAGAGGAATGGAGGAGGGGGCGACTTGAATCCACAAACATGCTCCCTTCTCCCAGCACATGAAGTGCTAGAAGATTTATGTCTCTTGTTCATAACCCACTGCCAGGTCCTCAACATCTCTCAAGAAGAGGGAAGACTGTGCAATTCTATGCTTGTCACAACAAATAGGCCATTATACTGGTTAAGCTAAGGGGCTGTAAGCAATCAGCTTTTGCCTGGGCCTTTAAAGCCAGGACGACTGCCAGAGCACCAAATAGTTGAAGTAAAAGAGCTTTGCCATGGAGGCTGATTCTCTTGAAGCAAAGATGATGCAAAATCAGATTTTAAAAAACAAAACAAAAACTAAAAAACAAAGCATCCATCTTTAAAAACTTTAATGAATCTGACTACAGGACTGTGACACAAAAAAGGCTGGTGGGAGACAGCTGAAGGCCTGGGAACATGGGTTCAGCATGTGAAGGTCCACTTCTTGATTGATACAGCAGCAGCAACCAAGTAATTCTAGAATGCATGCAAGACATCAAGGACTCAACCAAAACACTTTCAGAGTAATGAATGGGTAAATAAGTAATAAAAATAATTCACTGAAGATTTCATTAATCTTAATGTTTCTCTAAAGGAATGGTGTGTGTGGGGGGTCAACCTTTGTAAATAATGTCCCATGTGAAGCCACCACTGACTCCAGCAGGGACAAGCCCGTGCAAAGTAAACATTTGGGGGTTCACTGTGTGAAAGGTGATTGTCAGATGACAGGGATCTGATGCATGTCATCAGAAGTCTAAACCTCAAGATGCACGCACTCAAAACTCTCCTTAGCATGGAGAACATCGATATCTGTGCAGTAACAGAAACCTGGTTCAGGGCTCCCGAGAGCACCCCAGCACTACCAGGTTATACCTCATACCATGCTTTTCGGCCCCAAAACTTGGACCGAACCACAAAAGGAGGGGGAGTATCGATATTCATCAAAGATACCCACACCTCCAGGTTGGTGGCAAAGCACGAAGCATCAGAGACTATCCATGT